>NC_142686.1:70307575-70610606 GCF_056320005.1 Nelumbo lutea
AAATAAACAACGACCAATCCAAACAAACCCATTTGAACAACGTAAAAAAACGTACAGATATAATTGGCATAAATCACATCAACCAACAAATACCGATGTAAACGACCTTCTGCTAAACCAACTAATTTATGCTTCTAAGGTTCATGTTTTGGCATTTCATTGCCAAATATTTTAAAACACAAACAATTTCATAGCCAGAAATGTTTTCAAAAACATTAACGAATAACACAATAAACTATTAGGACCAAACTACGAACAACGATCACTCTTAGCATCTTACAACAATCCACCCAATAGAGTCTGTTAGAACAGAGCTCTAACAAAAGCCAATCTGGCCAACCAAAATTGGAACCACACAACCATTTCATGTCGACCGAAAACGATCATTCCATAACTGATAAAGCAAAAGTATAGGAATAAATAATCCACTTTATTTAAAAAATCCAACCGAAACTATCGACAGCATCCCAGAATGATGCTTTCAATGAAAACCGTTGCTGAAATTTGTCCAAACAATCCAATACTATCCAAACTGACCTAATTTATCATGTCAAAAACTAAAATAGAGTCAAACCACATGAATTAAGATGCAGACAATTTTAGATTATTCCATTTCTAACTAGCCAACCCTGATGAAAATGAATCAAACTCAACATAGAGAAACCATCTAGTAGAGATAGAGTATAGTTAAGTTTAATCAAACCTATTCGTCCAACTCCTATGAAACTGAGTCTATCCATACATAAAGAGAAGCAATTACAAATTATCCAAAACGAAACAAGCCGTGGCAAACCAATAAAAAATCATTCAAAAATCAAAACTGGCGGAAGCAAACCAGGCATACCCAAATAAAATAAGAAATCAAATCATCTCCTCTCTAAAATATAAGTAGACCAAGTCGTAGGTAAATAAAACAAATGAGCGTAGATCAATCGAAACAATCCCGTATAAACAATCTAAAAAAACCAAAAAAAGAAACTTGTTTTAATCAATTTAACCCACAAGCATAGAGCTTATTATAACTCTAATCACACTATATTTAATTAAACAAACCCATTATAACTTATACCACAGGCTGCATAATATCCTAAATCTAAGTGAAAGAAAACCAACATATTTGTAGGATTTGGTAAATCAACTGCGCTCTATCAAAAACTGAAAACTTACCTAATAAAATCAAAACAATGCAAATAAACAAAGACCAATCCAAACAAACCCATTTGAACAACGTAAAAAAACGTACAGATATAATTGGCATAAATCACATCAACCAACAAATACCGATGTAAACGACCTTCTGCTAAACCAACTAATTTATGCTTCTAAGGTTCATGTTTTGGCATTTCATTGCCAAATATTTTAAAACACAAACAATTTCATAGCCAGAAAAGTTTTCAAAAACATTAACGAATAACACAATAAACTATTAGGACCAAACTACGAACAACGATCACTCTTAGCATCTTACAACAATCCACCCAATAGAGTCTGTTAGAACAGAGCTCTAACAAACGACAATCTGGCCAACCAAAATTGGAACCACACAACCATTTCATGTCGACCGAAAACGATCATTCCATAACTGATAAAGCAAAAGTATAGGAATAAATAATCCACTTTATTTAAAAAATCCAACCGAAACTATCGACAGCATCCCAGAATGATGCTTTCAATGAAAACCGTTGCTGAAATTTGTCCAAACAATCCAATAATATCCAAACTGACCTAATTTATCAAGTCACAAACTAAAATAGAGTCAAACCACATGAATTAAGATGCAGACAATTTTAGATTATTCCATTTCTAACTAACCAACCCTGATGAAAATGAATCAAACTCAACATAGAGAAACCATCTAGTAGAGATAGAGTATAGTTAAGTTTAATCAAACCTATTCGTCCAACTCCTATGAAACTGAGTCTATCCATACATAAAGAGAAGCAATTACAAATTATCCAAAACGAAGCAAACCGTGGCAAACCAATAAAAAATCAATCAAAAATCAAAACTGGCAGAAGCAAACCAGGCATACCCAAATAAAATAGGAAATCAAATCAACTGCTCTCTAAAATATAAGTAGACCAAGTCGTAGGTAAATAAAACAAATGAGCGTAGATCAATCGAAACAATCCCGTATAAACAATCTAAAAAAACCAAAAAAAGAAACTTGTTTTAATCAATTAACCCACAAGAATAGAGCTTATTATAACTCTAATCACACTATATTTAATTAAACAAACCCATTATAACATATACCACAGGCTGCATAATATCCCAAATCTAAGTGAAAGAAAACCAACATATTTGTAGGAGTTGGGAAATCAACTGCGCTCTATCTAAAACTGAAAACTTACCTAATAAAATCAAAACAATGCAAATAAACAACGACCAATCCAAACAAACCCATTTGAACAACGTAAAAAAACGTACAGATATAATTGGCATAAATCACATCAACCAACAAATACCGATGTAAACGACCTTCTGCTAAACCAACTAATTTATGCTTCTAAGGTTCATGTTTTGGCATTTCATTGCCAAATATTTTAAAACACAAACAATTTCATAGCCAGAAAAGTTTTCAAAAACATTAACGAATAACACAATAAACTATTAGGACCAAACTACGAACAACGATCACTATTAGCATCTTACAACAATCCACCCAATAGAGTCTGTTAGAAGAGAGCTCTAACGAAAGCCAATCTGGCCAACCAAAATTGGAACCACACAACCATTTCAGGTCGACCGAAACCGATCATTCCATAACTGATAAAGCAAAAGTATAGGAATAAATAATCCACTTTATTTAAAAAATCCAACCGAAACTATCGACAGCATCCCAGAATGATGCTTTCAATGAAAACCGTTGCTGAAATTTGTCCAAACAATCCAATACTATCCAAACTGACCTAATTTATCAAGTCAAAAACTAAAATAGAGTCAAACCACATGAATTAAGATGCAGAGAATTTTAGATTATTCCATTTCTAACTAACCAACCCTGATGAAAATGAATCAAACTCAACATAGAGAAACCATCTAGTAGAGATAGAGTATAGTTAAGTTTAATCAAACCGATTCGTCCAACTCCTATGAAACTGAGTCTATCCAGACATAAAGAGAAGCAATTACAAATTATCCAAAACGAAGCAAGCCGTGGCAAACCAATAAAAAATCATTCAAAAATAAAAACTGGCGGAAGCAAACCAGGCATACCCAAATAAAATAAGAAATCAAATCAACTCCTCTCTAAGATATAAGTAGACCAAGTCGTAGGTAAATAAAACAAATGAGCGTAGATCAATCGAAACAATCCCGTATAAACAATCTAAAAAAACCAAAAAAAGAAGCTTGTTTTAATCAATTTAACCCACAAGAATAGAGCTTATTATAACTCTAATCACACTATATTTAATTAAACAAACCCATTATAACATATACCACAGGCTGCATAATATCCTAAATCTAAGTGAAAGAAAACCAACATATTTGTAGGAGTTGGGAAATCAACTGCGCTCTATCAAAAACTGAAAACTTACCTAATAAAATCAAAACAATGCAAATAAACAACGACCAATCCAAACAAACCCATTTGAACAACGTAAAAAAACGTACAGATATAATTGGCATAAATCACATCAACCAACAAATACCGATGTAAACGACCTTCTGCTAAACCAACTAATTTATGCTTCTAAGGTTCATGTTTTGGCATTTCATTGCCAAATATTTTAAAACACAAACAATTTCATAGCCAGAAAAGTTTTCAAAAACATTAACGAATAACACAATAAACTATTAGGACCAAACTACGAACAACGATCACTCTTAGCATCTTACAACAATCCACCCAATAGAGCCGGTTAGAACAGATCTCTAACAAACGACAATCTGGACAACCAAAATTGGAACCACACAACCATTTCATGTCGACCGAAAATGATCATTCCATAACTGATAAAGCAAAAGTATAGGAATAAATAATCCACTTTATTTAAAAAATCCAACCGAAACTATCGGCAGCATCCCAGAATGATGCTTTCAATGAAAATCGTTGCTGAAATTTGTCCAAACAATCCAATACTATCCAAACTGACCTAATTTATCAAGTCACAAACTAAAATAGAGTCAAACAACATGAATTAAGATGCAGACAATTTTAGATTATTCCATTTATAACTAACCAACCCTGATGAAAATGAATGAAACTCAACATAGAGAAACCATCTATTAGAGATAGAGTATAGTTAAGTTTAATCAAACCTATTCGTCCAACTCCTATGAAACTGAGTCTATCCATACATAAAGAGAAGCAATTACAAATTATCCAAAACGAAGCAAACCGTGGCAAACCAATAAAAAATCAATCAAAAATCAAAACTGGCGGAAGCAAACCAGGCATACCCAAATAAAATAGGAAATCAAATCAACTGCTCTCTAAAATATAAGTAGACCAAGTCGTAGGTAAATAAAACAAATGAGCGTAGATCAATCGTAAACAATCCCGTATAAACAATCTAAAAAAACCAAAAAAAGAAACTTGTTTTAATCAATTTAACCCACAAGAATAGAGCTTATTATAACTCTAATCACACTATATTTAATTAAACAAACCCATTATAACATATACCACAGGCTGCATAATATCCCAAATCTAAGTGAAAGAAAACCAACATATTTGTAGGAGTTGGGAAATCAACTGCGCCCTATCAAAAACTGAAAACTTATCTAATAAAATCAAAACAATGCAAATAAACAACGACCAATCCAAACAAACCCATTTGAACAACGTAAAAAAACGTACAGATATAATTGGCATAAATCACATCAACCAACAACTACCGATGTAAACGACCTTCTGCTAAACCAACTAATTTATGCTTCTAAGGTTCATGTTTTGGCATTTCATTGCCAAATATTTTAAAACACAAACAATTTCATAGCCAGAAAAGTTTTCAAAAACATTAACGAATAACACAATAAACTATTAGGACCAAACTACGAACAACGATCACTCTTAGCATCTTACAACAATCCACCCAATAGAGCCTGTTAGAACAGAGCTCTAACAAACGACAATCTGGCCAACCAAAATTGGAACCACACAACCATTTCATGTCGACCGAAAATTATCATTCCATAACTGATAAAGCAAAACTATAGGAATAAATAATCCACTTTATTTAAAAAATCCAACCGAAACTATCGACAGCATCCCAGAATGATGCTTTCAATGAAAACCGTTGCTGAAATTTGTCCAAACAATCCAATACTATCCAAACTGACCTAATTTATCAAGTCAGAAATTAAAATAGAGTCAAACCACATGAATTAAGATGCAGACAATTTTAGATTATTCCATTTCTAACTAACCAACCCTGATGAAAATGAATCAAACTCAACATAGAGAAACCATCTAGTAGAGATAGAGTATAGTTAAGTTTAATCAAACCTATTCGTCCAACTCCTATGAAACTGAGTCTATCCATACATAAAGAGAAGCAATTACAAATTATCCAAAACGAAGCAAGCCGTGGCAAACCAATAAAAAATCAATCTAAAATCAAAACTGGCGGAAGCAAACCTGGCATACCCAAATAAAATAAGAAATCAAATCAACTCCTCTTTAAAATATAAGTAGACCAAGTCGTAGGTAAATAAAACAAATGAGCGTAGATCAATCGAAACAATCCCGTATAAACAATCTAAAAAAACCAAAAAAAGAAACTTGTTTTAATCAATTTAACCCACAAGAATAGAGCTTATTATAACTCTAATCACACTATATTTAATTAAACAAACCCATTATAACATATACCACAGGCTGCATAATATCCCAAATCTAAGTGAAAGAAAACCAACATATTTGTAGGAGTTGGGAAATCAACTGCGCTCTATCAAAAACTGAAAACTTACCTAATAAAATCAAAACAATGCAAATAAACAACGACCAATCCAAACAAACCCATTTGAACAACGGAAAAAAACGTACAGATATAATTGGCATAAATCACATCAACCAACAAATACCGATGTAAATGACCTTCCCGCTAAACCAACTAATTTATGCTTCTAAGGTTCATGTTTTGCCATTTCATTGCCAAATATTTTAAAACACAAACAATTTCATAGCCAGAAAAGTTTTCAAAAACATTAACGAATAACACAATAAACTATTAGGACCAAACTACGAACAACGATCACTCTTAGCATCTTACAACAATCTACCCAATAGAGCCTGTTAGAATAGAGCTCTAACAAAAGACAATCTGGACAACCAAAATTGGAACCACACAACCATTTCATGTCGACCGAAAATGATCATTCCATAACTGATAAAGCAAAACTATAGGAATAAATAATCCACTTTATTTAAAAAATCCATCCGAAACTATCGACAGCATCCCAGAATGATGCTTTCAATGAAAACCGTTGCTGAAATTTGTCCAAACAATCCAATACTATCCAAACTGACCTAATTTATCAAGTCACAAACTAAAATAGAGTCAAACCACATGAATTAAGATGCAGACAATTTTAGATTATTCCATTTCTAACTAACCAACCCTGATGAAAATGAATCAAACTCAACATAGAGAAACCATCTAGTAGAGATAGAGTATAGTTAAGTTTAATCAAACCTATTCGTCCAACTCCTATGAAACTGAGTCTATCCATACATAAAGAGAAGCAATTACAAATTATCCAAAACGAAGCAAGCCGTGGCAAACCAATAAAAAATCAATCAAAAATTAAAACTGGCGGAAGCAAACCAGGCATACCCAAATAAAATAATGAATCAAATCAACTCCTCTTTAAGATATAAGTAGACCAAGTCGTAGGTAAATAAAACAAATGAGCGTAGATCAATCGAAACAATCCCGTATAAACAATCTAAAAAAACCAACAAAAGAAACTTTTTTTAATCAATTTAACCCACAAGAATAGAGCTTATTATAACTCTAATCACACTATATTTAATTAAACAAACCCATTATAACATATACCACAGGCTGCATAATATCACAAATCTAAGTGAAAGAAAACCAACATATTTGTAGGAGTTGGGAAATCAACTGCGCTCTATCAAAAACTGAAAACTTACCTAATAAAATCAAAACAATGCAAATAAACAACGACCAATCCAAACAAACCCATTTGAACAACGTAAAAAAACGTACAGATATAATTGGCATAAATCACATCAACCAACAAATACCGATGTAAATGACCTTCCCGCTAAACCAACTAATTTATGCTTCTAAGGTTCATGTTTTGTCATTTCATTGCCAAATATTTTAAAACACAAACAATTTCATTGTCAGAAAAGTTTTCAAAAACATTAACGAATAACACAATAAACTATTAGGACCAAACTACGAACAACGATCACTCTTAGCATCTTACAACAATCCACCCAATAGAGTCTGTTAGAACAGAGATCTAACAAAAGCCAATCTGGCCAACAAAAATTGGAACCACACAACCATTTCATGTCGACCGAAAACGGTCATTCCATAACTGATAAAGCAAAAGTTTAGGAATAAATAATCCACTTTATTTAAAAAATCCAACCGAAACTATCGACATCATCCCAGAATGATGCTTTCAATGAAAACCGTTGCTGAAATTTGTCCAAACAATCCAATACTATCCAAACTGACCTAATTTATCAAGTCAAAAACTAAAATAGAATCAAACCACATGAATTAAGATGCAGACAATTTTAGATTATTCCATTTCTAACTAACCAACCCTGATGAAAATGAATCAAACTCAACATAGAGAAACCATCTAGTAGAGATAGAGTATAGTTAAGTTTAATCAAACCTATTCGTCCAACTCCTATGAAACTGAGTCTATCCAGACATAAAGAGAAGCAATTACAAATTATCCAAAACGAAGCAAGCCGTGGCAAACCAATAAAAAATCATTCAAAAATAAAAACTGGCGGAAGCAAACCAGGCATACCCAAATAAAATAAGAAATCAAATCAACTCCTCTCTAAGATATAAATAGACCAAGTCGTAGGTAAATAAAACAAATGAGCGTAGATCAATCGAAACAATCCCGTATAAACAATCTAAAAAAACCAAAAAAAGAAGCTTGTTTTAATCAATTTAACCCACAAGAATAGAGCTTATTATAACTCTAATCACACTATATTTAATTAAACAAACCCATTATAACATATACCACAGGCTGCATAATATCCTAAATCTAAGTGAAAGAAAACCAACATATTTGTAGGAGTTGGGAAATCAACTGCGCTCTATCAAAAACTGAAAACTTACCTAATAAAATCAAAACAATGCAAATAAACAACGACCAATCCAAACAAACCCATTTGAACAACGTAAAAAAACGTACAGATATAATTGGCATAAATCACATCAACCAACAAATACCGATGTAAACGACCTTCTGCTAAACCAACTAATTTATGCTTCTAAGGTTCATGTTTTGGCATTTCATTGCCAAATATTTTAAAACACAAACAA
Source organism: Nelumbo lutea (assembly GCF_056320005.1). Taxonomy (NCBI): domain Eukaryota; kingdom Viridiplantae; phylum Streptophyta; class Magnoliopsida; order Proteales; family Nelumbonaceae; genus Nelumbo; species Nelumbo lutea. Next base: position 70,316,080 of record NC_142686.1, read on the forward strand.
TTTCATAGCCAGAAAAGTTTTCAAAAACAATAACGAATAACACAATAAACTATTAGGACCAAACTACGAACAACGATCACTCTTAGCATCTTACAACAATCCACCCAATAGAGCCGGTTAGAACAGATCTCTAACAAACGACAATCTGGACAACCAAAATTGGAACCACACAACCATTTCATGTCGACCGAAAATGATCATTCCATAACTGATAAAGCAAAAGTATAGGAATAAATAATCCACTTTATTTAAAAAATCCAACCGAAACTATCGGCAGCATCCCAGAATGATGCTTTCAATGAAAATCGTTGCTGAAATTTGTCCAAACAATCCAATACTATCCAAACTGACCTAATTTATCAAGTCACAAACTAAAATAGAGTCAAACAACAAGAATTAAGATGCAGACAATTTTAGATTATTCCATTTCTAACTAACCAACCCTGATGAAAATGAATGAAACTCAACATAGAGAAACCATCTATTAGAGATAGAGTATAGTTAAGTTTAATCAAACCTATTCGTCCAACTCCTATGAAACTGAGTCTATCCATACATAAAGAGAAGCAATTACAAATTATCCAAAACGAAGCAAACCGTGGCAAACCAATAAAAAATCAATCAAAAATCAAAACTGGCGGAAGCAAACCAGGCATACCCAAATAAAATAGGAAATCAAATCAACTGCTCTCTAAAATATAAGTAGACCAAGTCGTAGGTAAATAAAACAAATGAGCGTAGATCAATCCCGTATAAACAATCCCGTATAAACAATCTAAAAAAACCAAAAAAAGAAACTTGTTTTAATCAATTTAACCCACAAGAATAGAGCTTATTATAACTCTAATCACACTATATTTAATTAAACAAACCCATTATAACATATACCACAGGCTGCATAATATCCCAAATCTAAGTGAAAGAAAACCAACATATTTGTAGGAGTTGGGAAATCAACTGCGCCCTATCAAAAAGTGAAAACTTATCTAATAAAATCAAAACAATGCAAATAAACAACGACCAATCCAAACAAACCCATTTGAACAACGTAAAAAAACGTACAGATATAATTGGCATAAATCACATCAACCAACAACTACCGATGTAAATGACCTTCTGCTAAACCAACTAATTTATGCTTCTAAGGTTCATGTTTCGGCATTTCATTGCCAAATATTTTAAAACACAAACAATTTCATAGCCAGAAAAGTTTTCAAAAACATTAACGAATAACACAATAAACTATTAGGACCAAACTACGAACAACGATCACTCTTAGCATCTTACAACAATCCACCCAATAGAGCCTGTTAGAACAGAGCTCTAACAAACGACAATCTGGCCAACCAAAATTGGAACCACACAACCATTTCATGTCGACCGAAAATGATCATTCCATAACTGATAAAGCAAAACTATAGGAATAAATAATCCACTTTATTTAAAAAATCCAACCGAAACTATCGACAGCATCCCAGAATGATGCTTTCAATGAAAACCGTTGCTGAAATTTGTCCAAACAATCCAATACTATCCAAACTGACCTAATTTATCAAGTCACAAATTAAAATAGAGTCAAACCACATGAATTAAGATGCAGACAATTTTAGATTATTCCATTTCTAACTAACCAACCCTGATGAAAATGAATCAAACTCAACATAGAGAAACCATCTAGTAGAGATAGAGTATAGTTAAGTTTAATCAAACCTATTCGTCCAACTCCTATGAAACTGAGTCTATCCATACATAAAGAGAATCAATTACAAATTATCCAAAACGAAGCAAATCGTGGCAAACCAATAAAAAATCAATCTAAAATCAAAACTGGCGGAAGCAAACCAGGCATACCCAAATAAAATAGGAATTCAAATCAACTCCTCTCTAAAATATAAGTAGACCAAGTCGTAGGTAAATAAAACAAATGAGCGTAGATCAATCGAAACAATCCCGTATAAACAATCTAAAAAAACCAAAAAAAGAAACTTGTTTTAATCAATTTAACCGACAAGAATAGAGCTTATTATAACTCTAATCACACTATATTTAATTAAACAAACCCATTATAACATATACCACAGGCTGCATAATATCCCAAATCTAAGTGAAAGAAAACCAACATATTTGTAGGAGTTGGGAAATCAACTGCGCTCTATCAAAAACTGAAAACTTACCTAATAAAATCAAAACAATGCAAATAAACAACGACCAATCCAAACAAACCCATTTGAACAACGTAAAAAAACGTACAGATATAATTGGCATAAATCACATCAACCAACAAATACCGATGTAAACGACCTTCTGCTGAACCAACTAATTTATGCTTCTATGGTTCATGTTTTGGCATTTCATTGCCAAATATTTTAAAACACAAACAATTTCATAGCCAGAAAAGTTTTCAAAAACATTAACGAATAACACAATAAACTATTAGGACCAAACTAAGAACAACGATCACTATTAGCATCTTACAACAATCCACCCAATAGAGTCTGTTAGAACAGAGCTCTAACGAAAGCCAATCTGGCCAACCAAAATTGGAACCACACAACCATTTCAGGTTGACCGAAAACGATCATTCCATAACTGATAAAGCAAAAGTATAGGAATAAATAATACACTTTGTTTAAAAAATCCAACCGAAACTATCGACAGAATCCCAGAATGATGCTTTCAATGAAAACCGTTGCTGAAATTTGTCCAAACAATCTAATACTATCCAAACTGACCTAATTTATCAAGTCAAAAACTAAAATAGAGTCAAACCACATGAATTAAGATGCAGAGAATTTTAGATTATTCCATTTCTAACTAACCAACCCTGATGAAAATGAATCAAACTCAACATAGAGAAACCATCTAGTAGAGATAGAGTATAGTTAAGTTTAATCAAACCTATTCGTCCAACTCCTATGAAACTGAGTCTATCCATACATAAAGAGAAGCAATTACAAATTATCCAAAACGAAGCAAGCCGTGGCAAACCAATAAAAAATCAATCTAAAATCAAAACTGGCGGAAGCAAACCTGGCATACCCAAATAAAATAGGAAATCAAATCAACTCCTCTCTAAAATATAAGTAGACCAAGTCGTAGGTAAATAAAACAAATGAGCGTAGATCAATCGAAACAATCCCGTATAAACAATCTAAAAAAACCAAAAAAAGAAACTTGTTTTAATCAATTTAACCCACAAGAATAGAGCTTATTATAACTCTAATCACACTATATTTAATTAAACAAACCCATTATAACATATACCACAGGCTGCATAATATCCCAAATCTAAGTGAAAGAAAACCAACATATTTGTAGGAGTTGGGAAATCAACTGCTCTCTATCAAAAACTGAAAATTTATCTAATAAAATCAAAACAATGCAAATAAACAACGACCAATCCAAACAAACCCATTTGAACAACGTAAAAAAACGTACAGATATAATTGGCATAAATCACATCAACCAACAAATACCGATGTAAACGACCTTCTGCTAAACCAACTAATTTATGCTTCTAAGGTTCATGTTTTGGCATTTCATTGCCAAATATTTTAAAACACAAACAATTTCATAGCCAGAAATGTTTTCAAAAACATTAACGAATAACACAATAAACTATTAGGACCAAACTACGAACAACGATCACTCTTAGCATCTTACAACAATCCACCCAATAGAGTCTGTTAGAACAGAGCTCTAACAAAAGCCAATCTGGCCAACCAAAATTGGAACCACACAACCATTTCATGTCGACCGAAAACGATCATTCCATAACTGATAAAGCAAAAGTATAGGAATAAATAATCCACTTTATTTAAAAAATCCAACCGAAACTATCGACAGCATCCCAGAATGATGCTTTCAATGAAAACCGTTGCTGAAATTTGTCCAAACAATCCAATACTATCCAAACTGACCTAATTTATCATGTCAAAAATTAAAATAGAGTCAAACCACATGAATTAAGATGCAGACAATTTTAGATTATTCCATTTCTAACTAGCCAACCCTGATGAAAATGAATCAAACTCAACATAGAGAAACCATCTAGTAGAGATAGAGTATAGTTAAGTTTAATCAAACCGATTCGTCCAACTCCTATGAAACTGAGTCTATCCATACATAAAGAGAAGCAATTACAAATTATCCAAAACGAAGCAAGCCGTGGCAAACCAATAAAAAATCATTCAAAAATCAAAACTGGCGGAAGCAAACCAGGCATACCCAAATAAAATAAGAAATCAAATCATCTCCTCTCTAAAATATAAGTAGACCAAGTCGTAGGTAAATAAAACAAATGAGCGTAGATCAATCGAAACAATCCCGTATAAACAATCTAAAAAAACCAAAAAAAGAAACTTGTTTTAATCAATTTAACCCACAAGAATAGAGCTTATTATAACTCTAATCACACTATATTTAATTAAACAAACCCATTATAACTTATACCACAGGCTGCATAATATCCTAAATCTAAGTGAAAGAAAACCAACATATTTGTAGGAGTTGGTAAATCAACTGCGCTCTATCAAAAACTGAAAACTTACCTAATAAAATCAAAACAATGCAAATAAACAAAGACCAATCCAAACAAACCCATTTGAACAACGTAAAAAAACGTACAGATATAATTGGCATAAATCACATCAACCAACAAATACCGATGTAAACGACCTTCTGCTAAACCAACTAATTTATGCTTCTAAGGTTCATGTTTTGGCATTTCATTGCCAAATATTTTAAAACACAAACAATTTCATAGCCAGAAAAGTTTTCAAAAACATTAACGAATAACACAATAAACTATTAGGACCAAACTACGAACAACGATCACTCTTAGCATCTTACAACAATCCACCCAATAGAGCCTGTTAGAACAGATCTCTAACAAACGACAATCTGGCCTACCAAAATTGGAACCACACAACCATTTCATGTCGACCGAAAACGATCATTCCATAACTGATAAAGCAAAAGTATAGGAATAAATAATCCACTTTATTTAAAAAATCCAACCGAAACTATCGACAGCATCCCAGAATGATGCTTTCAATGAAAACCGTTGCTGAAATTTGTCCAAACAATCCAATACTATCCAAACTGACCTAATTTATCAAGTCACAAACTAAAATAGAGTCAAACCACATGAATTAAGATGCAGACAATTTTAGATTATTCCATTTCTAACTAACCAACCCTGATGAAAATGAATCAAACTCAACATAGAGAAACCATCTAGTAGAGATAGAGTATAGTTAAGTTTAATCAAACCTATTCGTCCAACTCCTATGAAACTGAGTCTATCCATACATAAAGAGAAGCAATTACAAATTATCCAAAACGAAGCAAGCCGTGGCAAACCAATAAAAAATCAATCAAAAATCAAAACTGGCGGAAGCAAACCAGGCATACCCAAATAAAATAGGAAATCAAATCAACTGCTCTCTAAAATATAAGTAGACCAAGTCGTAGGTAAATAAAACAAATGAGCTTAGATCAATCGAAACAATCCCGTATAAACAATCTAAAAAAACCAAAAAAAGAAACTTGTTTTAATCAATTAACCCACAAGAATAGAGCTTATTATAACTCTAATCACACTATATTTAATTAAACAAACCCATTATAACATATACCACAGGCTGCATAATATCCCAAATCTAAGTGAAAGAAAACCAACATATTTGTAGGAGTTGGGAAATCAACTGCGCTCTATCAAAAACTGAAAACTTACCTAATAAAATCAAAACAATGCAAATAAACAACGACCAATCCAAACAAACCCATTTGAACAACGTAAAAAAACGTACAGATATAATTGGCATAAATCACATCAACCAACAAATACCGATGTAAACGACCTTCTGCTAAACCAACTAATTTATGCTTCTAAGGTTCATGTTTTGGCATTTCATTGCCAAATATTTTAAAACACAAACAATTTCATAGCCAGAAAAGTTTTCAAAAACATTAACGAATAACACAATAAACTATTAGGACCAAACTACGAACAACGATCACTATTAGCATCTTACAACAATCCACCCAATAGAGTCTGTTAGAAGAGAGCTCTAACGAAAGCCAATCTGGCCAACCAAAATTGGAACCACACAACCATTTCAGGTCGACCGAAAACGATCATTCCATAACTGATAAAGCAAAAGTATAGGAATAAATAATCCACTTTATTTAAAAAATCCAACCGAAACTATCGACAGCATCCCAGAATGATGCTTTCAATGAAAACCGTTGCTGAAATTTGTCCAAACAATCCAATACTATCCAAACTGACCTAATTTATCAAGTCAAAAACTAAAATAGAGTCAAACCACATGAATTAAGATGCAGAGAATTTTAGATTATTCCATTTCTAACTAACCAACCCTGATGAAAATGAATCAAACTCAACATAGAGAAACCATCTAGTAGAGATAGAGTATAGTTAAGTTTAATCAAACCGATTCGTCCAACTCCTATGAAACTGAGTCTATCCATACATAAAGAGAAGCAATTACAAATTATCCAAAACGAAGCAAGCCGTGGCAAACCAATAAAAAATCAATCAAAAATCAAAACTGGCGGAAGCAAACCTGGCATACCCAAATAAAATAAGAAATCAAATCAACTCCTCTCTAAAATATAAGTAGACCAAGTCGTAGGTAAATAAAACAAATGAGCGTAGATCAATCGAAACAATCCCGTATAAACAATCTAAAAAAACCAAATAAAGAAACTTGTTTTAATCAATTTAACCCACAAGAATAGAGTTTATTATAACTCTAATCACACTGTATTTAATTAAAGAAACCCATTATAACATATACCACAGGCTGCATAATATCCCAAATCTAAGTGAAAGAAAACCAACATATTTGTAGGAGTTGGGAAATCAACTGCGCTCTATCAAAAACTGAAAATTTACCTAATAAAATCAAAACAATGCAAATAAACAACGACCAATCCAAACAAACCCATTTGAACAACGTAAAAAAACGTACAGATATAATTGGCATAAATCACATCAACCAACAAATACCGATGTAAACGACCTTCTGCTAAACCAACTAATTTATGCTTCTAAGGTTCATGTTTTGGCATTTCATTGCCAAATATTTTAAAACACAAACAATTTCATAGCCAGAAAAGTTTTCAAAAACATTAACGAATAACACAATAAACTATTAGGACCAAACTACGAACAACGATCACTCTTAGCATCTTACAACAATCCACCCACTAGAGTCTGTTAGAACAGAGCTCTAACAAAAGCCAATCTGGCCAACCAAAATTGGAACCACACAACCATTTCATGTCGACCGAAAATGATCATTCCATAACTGATAAAGCAAAAGTATAGGAATAAATAATCCACTTTATTTAAAAAATCCAACCGAAACTATCGACAACATCCCAGAATGATGCTTTCAATGAAAACCGTTGCTGAAATTTGTCCAAACAATCCAATACTATCCAAACTGACCTAATTTATCAAGTCAAAAACTAAAATAGAGTCAAACCACATGAATTAAGATGCAGACAATTTTAGATTATTCCATTTCTAACTATCCAACCCTGATGAAAATGAGTCAAACTCAACATAGAGAAACCATCTAGTAGAGATAGAGTATAGTTAAGTTTAATCAAACCTATTCGTCCAACTCCTATGAAACTGAGTCTATCCATACATAAAGAGAAGCAATTACAAATTATCCAAAACGAAACAAGCCGTGGCAAACCAATAAAAAATCATTCAAAAATCAAAACTGGCGGAAGCAAACCAGGCATACCCAAATAAAATAAGAAATCAAATCAACTCCTCTCTAAAATATAAGTAGACCAAGTCGTAGGTAAATAAAACAAATGAGCGTAGATCAATCGAAACAGTCCCGTATAAACAATCTAAAAAAACCAAAAAAAGAAACTTGTTTTAATCAATTTAACCCACAAGAATAGAGCTTATTATAACTCTAATCACACTATATTTAATTAAACAAACCCATTATAACATATACCACAGGCTGCATAATATCCCAAATCTAAGTGAAAGAAAACCAACATATTTGTAGGAGTTGGGAAATCAACTGCGCTCTATCAAAAACTGAAAACTTACCTAATAAAATCAAAACAATGCAAATAAACAACGACCAATCCAAACAAACCCATTTGAACAACGTAAAAAAACGTACAGATATAATTGGCATAAATCACATCAACCAACAAATACCGATGTAAACGACCTTCTGCTAAACCAACTAATTTATGCTTCTAAGGTTCATGTTTTGGCATTTCATTGCCAAATATTTTAAAACACAAACAATTTCATAGCCAGAAAAGTTTTCAAAAACATTAACGAATAACACAATAAACTATTAGGACCAAACTAAGAACAACGATCACTATTAGCATTTTACAACAATCCACCCAATAGAGTCTGTTAGAACAGAGCTCTAACAAAAGCCAATCTGGCCAACCAAAATTGGAACCACAAAACCATTTCATGTCGACCGAAAACGATCATTCCATAACTGATAAAGCAAAAGTATAGGAATAAATAATCCACTTTATTTAAAAAATCCAACCGAAACTATCGACAACATCCCAGAATGATGCTTTCAATGAAAACCGTTGCTGAAATTTGTCCAAACAATCCAATACTATCCAAACTGACCTAATTTATCAAGTCAAAAACTAAAATAGAGTCAAACCACATGAATTAAGATGCAGACAATTTTAGATTATTCCATTTTTAACTAGCCAACCCTGATGAAAATGAATCAAACTCAACATAGAGAAACCATCTAGTAGAGATAGAGTATAGTTAAGTTTAATCAAACCTATTCGTCCAACTCCTATGAAACTGAGTCTATCCATACATAAAGAGAAGCAATTACAAATTATCCAAAACGAAGCAAGCCGTGGCAAACCAATAAAAAATCATTCAAAAATCAAAACTGGCGGAAGCAAACCAGGCATATCAAAATAAAATAAGAAGTCAAATCAACTCCTCTCTAAAATATAAGTAGACCAAGTCGTAGGTAAATAAAACAAATGAGCGTAGATCAATCGAAACAATCCCGTATAAACAATCTAAAAAAACCAAAAAGAGAAACTTGTTTTAATCAATTTAACCCACAAGAATAGAGCTTATTATAACTCTAATCACACTATATTTAATTAAACAAACCCATTATAACATATACCACAGGCTGCATAATATCCCAAATCTAAGTGAAAGAAAACCAACATATTTGTAGGAGTTGGGAAATCAACTGCGCCCTATCAAAAACTGAAAACTTATCTAATAAAATCAAAACAATGCAAATAAACAACGACCAATCCAAACAAACCCATTTGAACAACGTAAAAAAACGTACAGATATAATTGGCATAAATCACATCAACCAACAACTACCGATGTAAACGACCTTCTGCTAAACCAACTAATTTATGCTTCTAAGGTTCATGTTTTGGCATTTCATTGCCAAATATTTTAAAACACAAACAATTTCATAGCCAGAAAAGTTTTCAAAAACATTAACGAATAACACAATAAACTATTAGGACCAAACTACGAACAAGGATCACTCTTAGCATCTTACAACAATCCACCCAATAGAGCCTGTTAGAACAGAGCTCTAACAAACGACAATCTGGCCAACCAAAATTGGAACCACACAACCATTTCATGTCGACCGAAAATTATCATTCCATAACTGATAAAGCAAAACTATAGGAATAAATAATCCACTTTATTTAAAAAATCCAACCGAAACTATCGACAGCATCCCAGAATGATGCTTTCAATGAAAACCGTTGCTGAAATTTGTCCAAACAATCCAATACTATCCAAACTGACCTAATTTATCAAGTCACAAATTAAAATAGAGTCAAACCACATGAATTAAGATGCAGACAATTTTAGATTATTCCATTTCTAACTAACCAACCCTGATGAAAATGAATCAAACTCAACATAGAGAAACCATCTAGTAGAGATAGAGTATAGTTAAGTTTAATCAAACCTATTCGTCCAACTCCTATGAAACTGAGTCTATCCATACATAAAGAGAAGCAATTACAAATTATCCAAAACGAAGCAAACCGTGGCAAACCAATAAAAAATCAATCTAAAATCAAAACTGGCGGAAGCAAACCTGGCATACCCAAATAAAATAAGAAATCAAATCAACTCCTCTTTAAAATATAAGTAGACCAAGTCGTAGGTAAATAAAACAAATGAGCGTAGATCAATCGAAACAATCCCGTATAAACAATCTAAAAAAACCAAAAAAAGAAACTTGTTTTAATCAATTTAACCCACAAGAATAGAGCTTATTATAACTCTAATCACACTATATTTAATTAAACAAACCCATTATAACATATACCACAGGCTGCATAATATCCCAAATCTAAGTGAAAGAAAACCAACATATTTGTAGGAGTTGGGAAATCAACTGCGCTCTATCAAAAACTGAAAACTTACCTAATAAAATCAAAACAATGCAAATAAACAACGACCAATCCAAACAAACCCATTTGAACAACGGAAAAAAACGTACAGATATAATTGGCATAAATCACATCAACCAACAAATACCGATGTAAATGACCTTCCCGCTAAACCAACTAATTTATGCTTCTAAGGTTCATGTTTTGTCATTTCATTGCCAAATATTTTAAAACACAAACAATTTCATAGCCAGAAAAGTTTTCAAAAACATTAACGAATAACACAATAAACTATTAGGACCAAACTACGAACAACGATCACTCTTAGCATCTTACAACAATCTACCCAATAGAGCCTGTTAGAATAGAGCTCTAACAAAAGACAATCTGGACAACCAAAATTGGAACCACACAACCATTTCATGTCGACCGAAAATGATCATTCCATAACTGATAAAGCAAAAGTATAGGAATAAATAATCCACTTTATTTAAAAAATCCATCCGAAACTATCGACAGCATCCCAGAATGATGCTTTCAATGAAAACCGTTGCTGAAATTTGTCCAAACAATCCAATACTATCCAAACTGACCTAATTTATCAAGTCACAAACTAAAATAGAGTCAAACCACATGAATTAAGATGCAGACAATTTTAGATTATTCCATTTCTAACTAACCAACCCTGATGAAAATGAATCAAACTCAACATAGAGAAACCATCTATTAGAGATAGAGTATAGTTAAGTTTAATCAAACCTATTCGTCCAACTCCTATGAAACTGAGTCTATCCATACATAAAGAGAAGCAATTACAAATTATCCAAAACGAAGCAAGCCGTGGCAAACCAATAAAAAATCAATCAAAAATTAAAACTGGCGGAAGCAAACCAGGCATACCCAAATAAAATAATGAATCAAATCAACTCCTCTTTAAGATATAAGTAGACCAAGTCGTAGGTAAATAAAACAAATGAGCGTAGATCAATCGAAACAGTCCCGTATAAACAATCTAAAAAACCAAAAAAATAAACTTGTTTTAATCAATTTAACCCACAAGAATAGAGCTTATTATAACTCTAATCACACTATATTTAATTAAACAAACCCATTATAACATATACCACAGGCTGCATAATATCCCAAATCTAAGTGAAAGAAAACCAACATATTTGTAGGAGTTGGGAAATCAACTGCGCTCTATCAAAAACTGAAAACTTACCTAATAAAATCAAAACAATGCAAATAAACAACGACCAATCCAAACAAACCCATTTGAACAACGTAAAAAAACGTACAGATATAATTGGCATAAATCACATCAACCAACAAATACCGATGTAAATGACCTTCTGCTAAACCAACTAATTTATGCTTCTAAGGTTCATGTTTTGGCATTTCATTGCCAAATATTTTAAAACACAAACAATTTCATAGCCAGAAAAGTTTTCAAAAACATTAACGAATAACACAATAAACTATTAGGACCAAACTAAGAACAACGATCACTATTAGCATCTTACAACAATCCACCCAATAGAGTCTGTTAGAACAGAGCTCTAACAAAAGCCAATCTGGCCAACCAAAATTGGAACCACAAAACCATTTCATGTCGACCGAAAACGATCATTCCATAACTGATAAAGCAAAAGTATAGGAATAAATAATCCACTTTATTTAAAAAATCCAACCGAAACTATCGACAACATCCCAGAATGATGCTTTCAATGAAAACCGTTGCTGAAATTTGTCCAAACAATCCAATACTATCCAAACTGACCTAATTTATCAAGTCAAAAACTAAAATAGAGTCAAACCACATGAATTAAGATGCAGACAATTTTAGATTATTCCATTTTTAACTAGCCAACCCTGATGAAAATGAATCAAACTCAACATAGAGAAACCATCTAGTAGAGATAGAGTATAGTTAAGTTTAATCAAACCTATTCGTCCAACTCCTATGAAACTGAGTCTATCCATACATAAAGAGAAGCAATTACAAATTATCCAAAACGAAGCAAGCCGTGGCAAACCAATAAAAAATCATTCAAAAATCAAAACTGGCGGAAGCAAACCAGGCATATCAAAATAAAATAAGAAGTCAAATCAACTCCTCTCTAAAATATAAGTAGACCAAGTCGTAGGTAAATAAAACAAATGAGCGTAGATCAATCGAAACAATCCCGTATAAACAATCTAAAAAAACCAAAAAAAGAAACTTGTTTTAATCAATTTAACCCACAAGAATAGAGCTTATTATAACTCTAATCACACTATATTTAATTAAACAAACCCATTATAACATATACCACAGGCTGCATAATATCCCAAATCTAAGTGAAAGAAAACCAACATATTTGTAGGAGTTGGGAAATCAACTGCGCCCTATCAAAAACTGAAAACTTATCTAATAAAATCAAAACAATGCAAATAAACAACGACCAATCCAAACAAACCCATTTGAACAACGTAAAAAAACGTACAGATATAATTGGCATAAATCACATCAACCAACAACTACCGATGTAAACGACCTTCTGCTAAACCAACTAATTTATGCTTCTAAGGTTCATGTTTTGGCATTTCATTGCCAAATATTTTAAAACACAAAAAATTTCATAGCCAGAAAAGTTTTCAAAAACATTAACGAATAACACAATAAACTATTAGGACCAAACTACGAACAAGGATCACTCTTAGCATCTTACAACAATCCACCCAATAGAGCCTGTTAGAACAGAGCTCTAACAAACGACAATCTGGCCAACCAAAATTGGAACCACACAACCATTTCATGTCGACCGAAAATTATCATTCCATAACTGATAAAGCAAAACTATAGGAATAAATAATCCACTTTATTTAAAAAATCCAACCGAAACTATCGACAGCATCCCAGAATGATGCTTTCAATGAAAACCGTTGCTGAAATTTGTCCAAACAATCCAATACTATCCAAACTGACCTAATTTATCAAGTCACAAATTAAAATAGAGTCAAACCACATGAATTAAGATGCAGACAATTTTAGATTATTCCATTTCTAACTAACCAACCCTGATGAAAATGAATCAAACTCAACATAGAGAAACCATCTAGTAGAGATAGAGTATAGTTAAGTTTAATCAAACCTATTCGTCCAACTCCTATGAAACTGAGTCTATCCATACATAAAGAGAAGCAATTACAAATTATCCAAAACGAAGCAAACCGTGGCAAACCAATAAAAAATCAATCTAAAATCAAAACTGGCGGAAGCAAACCTGGCATACCCAAATAAAATAAGAAATCAAATCAACTCCTCTTTAAAATATAAGTAGACCAAGTCGTAGGTAAATAAAACAAATGAGCGTAGATCAATCGAAACAATCCCGTATAAACAATCTAAAAAAACCAAAAAAAGAAACTTGTTTTAATCAATTTAACCTACAAGAATAGAGCTTATTATAACTCTAATCACACTATATTTAATTAAACAAACCCATTATAACATATACCACAGGCTGCATAATATCCCAAATCTAAGTGAAAGAAAACCAACATATTTGTAGGAGTTGGGAAATCAACTGCGCTCTATCAAAAACTGAAAACTTACCTAATAAAATCAAAACAATGCAAATAAACAATGACCAATCCAAACAAACCCATTTGAACAACGGAAAAAAACGTACAGATATAATTGGCATAAATCACATCAACCAACAAATACCGATGTAAATGACCTTCCCGCTAAACCAACTAATTTATGCTTCTAAGGTTCATGTTTTGTCATTTCAATGCCAAATATTTTAAAACACAAACAATTTCATAGCCAGAAAAGTTTTCAAAAACATTAACGAATAACACAATAAACTATTAGGACCAAACTACGAACAACGATCACTCTTAGCATCTTACAACAATCTACCCAATAGAGCCTGTTAGAATAGAGCTCTAACAAAAGACAATCTGGACAACCAAAATTGGAACCACACAACCATTTCATGTCGACCGAAAATGATCATTCCATAACTGATAAAGCAAAACTATAGGAATAAATAATCCACTTTATTTAAAAAATCCATCCGAAACTATCGACAGCATCCCAGAATGATGCTTTCAATGAAAACCGTTGCTGAAATTTGTCCAAACAATCCAATACTATCCAAACTGACCTAATTTATCAAGTCACAAACTAAAATAGAGTCAAACCACATGAATTAAGATGCAGACAATTTTAGATTATTCCATTTCTAACTAACCAACCCTGATGAAAATGAATCAAACTCAACATAGAGAAACCATCTAGTAGAGATAGAGTATAGTTAAGTTTAATCAAACCTATTCGTCCAACTCCTATGAAACTGAGTCTATCCATACATAAAGAGAAGCAATTACAAATTATCCAAAACGAAGCAAGCCGTGGCAAACCAATAAAAAATCAATCAAAAATTAAAACTGGCGGAAGCAAACCAGGCATACCCAAATAAAATAAGGAATCAAATAAACTCCTCTTTAAGATATAAGTAGACCAAGTCGTAGGTAAATAAAACAAATGAGCGTAGATCAATCGAAACAATCCCGTATAAACAATCTAAAAAAACCAACAAAAGAAACTTTTTTTAATCAATTTAACCCACAAGAATAGAGCTTATTATAACTCTAATCACACTATATTTAATTAAACAAACCCATTATAACATATACCACAGGCTGCATAATATCCCAAATCTAAGTGAAAGAAAACCAACATATTTGTAGGAGTTGGGAAATCAACTGCGCCCTATCAAAAACTGAAAACTTATCTAATAA
Source organism: Nelumbo lutea (assembly GCF_056320005.1). Classification (NCBI taxonomy): domain Eukaryota; kingdom Viridiplantae; phylum Streptophyta; class Magnoliopsida; order Proteales; family Nelumbonaceae; genus Nelumbo; species Nelumbo lutea. The sequence goes on from NC_142686.1 coordinate 70,331,329, forward strand.
AATCAAAACAATGCAAATAAACAACGACCAATCCAAACAAACCCATTTGAACAACGTAAAAAAACGTACAGATATAATTGGCATAAATCACATCAACCAACAAATACCGATGTAAACGACCTTCTGCTAAACCAACTAATTTATGCTTCTAAGGTTCATGTTTTGGCATTTCATTGCCAAATATTTTAAAACACAAACAATTTCATAGCCAGAAAAGTTTTCAAAAACATTAACGAATAACACAATAAACTATTAGGACCAAACTACGAACAAGGATCACTCTTAGCATCTTACAACAATCCACCCAATAGAGCCTGTTAGAACAGAGCTCTAACAAACGACAATCTGGCCAACCAAAATTGGAACCACACAACCATTTCATGTCGACCGAAAATTATCATTCCATAACTGATAAAGCAAAAGTATAGGAATAAATAATCCACTTTATTTAAAAAATCCAACCGAAACTATCGACAGCATCCCAGAATGATGCTTTCAATGAAAACCGTTGCTGAAATTTTTCCAAACAATCCAATACTATCCAAACTGACCTAATTTATCAAGTCACAAATTAAAATAGAGTCAAACCACATGAATTAAGATGCAGACAATTTTAGATTATTCCATTTCTAACTAACCAACCCTGATGAAAATGAATCAAACTCAACATAGAGAAACCATCTAGTAGAGATAGAGTATAGTTAAGTTTAATCAAACCTATTCGTCCAACTCCTATGAAACTGAGTCTATCCATACATAAAGAGAAGCAATTACAAATTATCCAAAACGAAGCAAACCGTGGCAAACCAATAAAAAATCAATCTAAAATCAAAACTGGCGGAAGCAAACCTGGCATACCCAAATAAAATAAGAAATCAAATCAACTCCTCTTTAAAATATAAGTAGACCAAGTCGTAGGTAAATAAAACAAATGAGCGTAGATCAATCGAAACAATCCCGTATAAACAATCTAAAAAAACCAAAAAAAGAAACTTGTTTTAATCAATTTAACCCACAAGAATAGAGCTTATTATAACTCTAATCACACTATATTTAATTAAACAAACCCATTATAACATATACCACAGGCTGCATAATATCCCAAATCTAAGTGAAAGAAAACCAACATATTTGTAGGAGTTGGGAAATCAACTGCGCTCTATCAAAAACTGAAAACTTACCTAATAAAATCAAAACAATGCAAATAAACAACGACCAATCCAAACAAACCCATTTGAACAACGGAAAAAAACGTACAGATATAATTGGCATAAATCACATCAACCAACAAATACCGATGTAAATGACCTTCCGCTAAACCAACTAATTTATGCTTCTAAGGTTCATGTTTTGTCATTTCATTGCCAAATATTTTAAAACACAAACAATTTCATAGCCAGAAAAGTTTTCAAAAATATTAACGAATAACACAATAAACTATTAGGACCAAACTACGAACAACGATCACTCTTAGCATCTTACAACAATCTACCCAATAGAACCTGTTAGAATAGAGCTCTAACAAAAGACAATCTGGACAACCAAAATTGGAACCACACAACCATTTCATGTCGACCGAAAATGATCATTCCATAACTGATAAAGCAAAACTATAGGAATAAATAATCCACTTTATTTAAAAAATCCATCCGAAACTATCGACAGCATCCCAGAATGATGCTTTCAATGAAAACCGTTGCTGAAATTTGTCCAAACAATCCAATACTATCCAAACTGACCTAATTTATCAAGTCACAAACTAAAATAGAGTCAAACCACATGAATTAAGATGCAGACAATTTTAGATTATTCCATTTCTAACTAACCAACCCTGATGAAAATGAATCAAACTCAACATAGAGAAACCATCTAGTAGAGATAGAGTATAGTTAAGTTTAATCAAACCTATTCGTCCAACTCCTATGAAACTGAGTCTATCCATACATAAAGAGAAGCAATTACAAATTATCCAAAACGAAGCAAGCCGTGGCAAACCAATAAAAAATCAATCAAAAATTAAAACTGGCGGAAGCAAACCAGGCATACCCAAATAAAATAATGAATCAAATCAACTCCTCTTTAAGATATAAGTAGACCAAGTCGTAGGTAAATAAAACAAATGAGCGTAGATCAATCGAAACAGTCCCGTATAAACAATCTAAAAAACCAAAAAAAGAAACTTGTTTTAATCAATTTAACCCACAAGAATAGAGCTTATTATAACTCTAATCACACTATATTTAATTAAACAAACCCATTATAACATATACCACAGGCTGCATAATATCCCAAATCTAAGTGAAAGAAAACCAACATATTTGTAGGAGTTGGGAAATCAACTGCGCTCTATCAAAAACTGAAAACTTACCTAATAAAATCAAAACAATGCAAATAAACAACGACCAATCCAAACAAACCCATTTGAACAACGTAAAAAAACGTACAGATATAATTGGCATAAATCACATCAACCAACAAATACCGATGTAAATGACCTTCTGCTAAACCAACTAATTTATGCTTCTAAGGTTCATGTTTTGGCATTTCATTGCCAAATATTTTAAAACACAAACAATTTCATAGCCAGAAAAGTTTTCAAAAACATTAACGAATAACACAATAAACTATTAGGACCAAACTAAGAACAACGATCACTATTAGCATCTTACAACAATCCACCCAATAGAGTCTGTTAGAACAGAGCTCTAACAAAAGCCAATCTGGCCAACCAAAATTGGAACCACAAAACCATTTCATGTCGACCGAAAACGATCATTCCATAACTGATAAAGCAAAAGTATAGGAATAAATAATCCACTTTATTTAAAAAATCCAACCGAAACTATCGACAACATCCCAGAATGATGCTTTCAATGAAAACCGTTGCTGAAATTTGTCCAAACAATCCAATACTATCCAAACTGACCTAATTTATCAAGTCAAAAACTAAAATAGAGTCAAACCACATGAATTAAGATGCAGACAATTTTAGATTATTCCATTTTTAACTAGCCAACCCTGATGAAAATGAATCAAACTCAACATAGAGAAACCATCTAGTAGAGATAGAGTATAGTTAAGTTTAATCAAACCTATTCGTCCAACTCCTATGAAACTGAGTCTATCCATACATAAAGAGAAGCAATTACAAATTATCCAAAACGAAGCAAGCCGTGGCAAACCAATAAAAAATCATTCAAAAATCAAAACTGGCGGAAGCAAACCAGGCATATCAAAATAAAATAAGAAGTCAAATCAACTCCTCTCTAAAATATAAGTAGACCAAGTCGTAGGTAAATAAAACAAATGAGCGTAGATCAATCGAAACAATCCCGTATAAACAATCTAAAAAAACCAAAAAAAGAAACTTGTTTTAATCAATTTAACCCACAAGAATAGAGCTTATTATAACTCTAATCACACTATATTTAATTAAACAAACCCATTATAACATATACCACAGGCTGCATAATATCCCAAATCTAAGTGAAAGAAAACCAACATATTTGTAGGAGTTGGGAAATCAACTGCGCCCTATCAAAAACTGAAAACTTATCTAATAAAATCAAAACAATGCAAATAAACAACGACCAATCCAAACAAACCCATTTGAACAACGTAAAAAAACGTACAGATATAATTGGCATAAATCACATCAACCAACAACTACCGATGTAAACGACCTTCTGCTAAACCAACTAATTTATGCTTCTAAGGTTCATGTTTTGGCATTTCATTGCCAAATATTTTAAAACACAAACAATTTCATAGCCAGAAAAGTTTTCAAAAACATTAACGAATAACACAATAAACTATTAGGACCAAACTACGAACAAGGATCACTCTTAGCATCTTACAACAATCCACCCAATAGAGCCTGTTAGAACAGAGCTCTAACAAACGACAATCTGGCCAACCAAAATTGGAACCACACAACCATTTCATGTCGACCGAAAATTATCATTCCATAACTGATAAAGCAAAACTATAGGAATAAATAATCCACTTTATTTAAAAAATCCAACCGAAACTATCGACAGCATCCCAGAATGATGCTTTCAATGAAAACCGTTGCTGAAATTTGTCCAAACAATCCAATACTATCCAAACTGACCTAATTTATCAAGTCACAAATTAAAATAGAGTCAAACCACATGAATTAAGATGCAGACAATTTTAGATTATTCCATTTCTAACTAACCAACCCTGATGAAAATGAATCAAACTCAACATAGAGAAACCATCTATTAGAGATAGAGTATAGTTAAGTTTAATCAAACCTATTCGTCCAACTCCTATGAAACTGAGTCTATCCATACATAAAGAGAAGCAATTACAAATTATCCAAAACGAAGCAAACCGTGGCAAACCAATAAAAAATCAATCTAAAATCAAAACTGGCGGAAGCAAACCTGGCATACCCAAATAAAATAGGAAATCAAATCAACTCCTCTTTAAAATATAAGTAGACCAAGTCGTAGGTAAATAAAACAAATGAGCGTAGATCAATCGAAACAATCCCGTATAAACAATCTAAAAAAACCAAAAAAAGAAACTTGTTTTAATCAATTTAACCTACAAGAATAGAGCTTATTATAACTCTAATCACACTATATTTAATTAAACAAACCCATTATAACATATACCACAGGCTGCATAATATCCCAAATCTAAGTGAAAGAAAACCAACATATTTGTAGGAGTTGGGAAATCAACTGCGCTCTATCAAAAACTGAAAACTTACCTAATAAAATCAAAACAATGCAAATAAACAACGACCAATCCAAACAAACCCATTTGAACAACGGAAAAAAACGTACAGATATAATTGGCATAAATCACATCAACCAACAAATACCGATGTAAATGACCTTCCGCTAAACCAACTAATTTATGCTTCTAAGGTTCATGTTTTGGCATTTCATTGCCAAATATTTTAAAACACAAACAATTTCATAGCCAGAAAAGTTTTCAAAAACATTAACGAATAACACAATAAACTATTAGGACCAAACTACGAACAACGATCACTCTTAGCATCTTACAACAATCTACCCAATAGAGCCTGTTAGAATAGAGCTCTAACAAAAGACAATCTGGCCAACCAAAATTGGAACCACACAACCATTTCATGTCGACCGAAAATGATCATTCCATAACTGATAAAGCAAAAGTATAGGAATAAATAATCCACTTTATTTAAAAAATCCATCCGAAACTATCGACAGCATCCCAGAATGATGCTTTCAATGAAAACCGTTGCTGAAATTTGTCCAAACAATCCAATACTATCCAAACTGACCTAATTTATCAAGTCACAAACTAAAATAGAGTCAAACCACATGAATTAAGATGCAGACAATTTTAGATTATTCCATTTCTAACTAACCAACCCTGATGAAAATGAATCAAACTCAACATAGAGAAACCATCTATTAGAGATAGAGTATAGTTAAGTTTAATCAAACCTATTCGTCCAACTCCTATGAAACTGAGTCTATCCATACATAAAGAGAAGCAATTACAAATTATCCAAAACGAAGCAAGCCGTGGCAAACCAATAAAAAATCAATCAAAAATTAAAACTGGCGGAAGCAAACCAGGCATACCCAAATAAAATAATGAATCAAATCAACTCCTCTTTAAGATATAAGTAGACCAAGTCGTAGGTAAATAAAACAAATGAGCGTAGATCAATCGAAACAATCCCGTATAAACAATCTAAAAAAACCAACAAAAGAAACTTTTTTTAATCAATTTAACCCACAAGAATAGAGCTTATTATAACTCTAATCACACTATATTTAATTAAACAAACCCATTATAACATATACCACAGGCTGCATAATATCCTAAATCTAAGTGAAACAAAACCAACATATTTGTAGGAGTTGGGAAATCAACTGCGCTCTATCAAAAACTGAAAACTTACCTAATAAAATCAAAACAATGCAAATAAACAACGACCAATCCAAACAAACCCATTTGAACAACGGAAAAAAACGTACAGATATAATTGGCATAAATCACATCAACCAACAAATACCGATGTAAATGACCTTCCCGCTAAACCAACTAATTTATGCTTCTAAGGTTCATGTTTTGTCATTTCATTGCCAAATATTTTAAAACACAAACAATTTCATAGTCAGAAAAGTTTTCAAAAACATTAACGAATAACACAATAAACTATTAGGACCAAACTACGAACAACGATCACTCTTAGCATCTTACAACAATCCACCCAATAGAGTCTGTTAGAACAGAGATCTAACAAAAGCCAATCTGGCCAACAAAAATTGGAACCACACAACCATTTCATGTCGACCGAAAACGGTCATTCCCTAACTGATAAAGCAAAAGTTTAGGAATAAATAATCCACTTTATTTAAAAAATCCAACCGAAACTATCGACAACATCCCAGAATGATGCTTTCAATGAAAACCGTTGCTGACATTTGTCCAAACAATCCAATACTATCCAAACTGACCTAATTTATCAAGTCAAAAACTAAAATAGAGTCAAACCACATGAATTAAGATGCAGACAATTTTAGATTATTCCATTTCTAACTAACCAACCCTGATGAAAATGAGTCAAACTCAACATAGAGAAACCATCTAGTAGAGATAGAGTATAGTTAAGTTTAATCAAACCTATTCGTCCAACTCCTATGAAACTGAGTCTATCCATACATAAAGAGAAGCAATTACAAATTATCCAAAACGAAGCAAACCGTGGCAAACCAATAAAAAATCAATCAAAAATCAAAACTGGCGGAAGCAAACCAGGCATACCCAAATAAAATAGGAAATCAAATCAACTGCTCTCTAAAATATAAGTAGACCAAGTCGTAGGTAAATAAAACAAATGAGCGTAGATCAATCGAAACAATCCCGTATAAACAATCTAAAAAAACCAAAAAAAGAAGCTTGTTTTAATCAATTTAACCCACAAGAATAGAGCTTATTATAACTCTAATCACACTATATTTAATTAAACAAACCCATTATAACATATACCACAGGCTGCATAATATCCTAAATCTAAGTGAAAGAAAACCAACATATTTGTAGGAGTTGGGAAATCAACTGCGCTCTATCAAAAACTGAAAACTTACCTAATAAAATCAAAACAATGCAAATAAACAACGACCAATCCAAACAAACCCATTTGAACAACGTAAAAAAACGTACAGATATAATTGGCATAAATCACATCAACCAACAAATACCGATGTAAACGACCTTCTGCTAAACCAACTAATTTATGCTTCTAAGGTTCATGTTTTGGCATTTCATTGCCAAATATTTTAAAACACAAACAATTTCATAGCCAGAAATGTTTTCAAAAACATTAACGAATAACACAATAAACTATTAGGACCAAACTACGAACAACGATCACTCTTAGCATCTTACAACAATCCACCCAATAGAGTCTGTTAGAACAGAGCTCTAACAAAAGCCAATCTGGCCAACCAAAATTGGAACCACACAACCATTTCATGTCGACCGAAAACGATCATTCCATAACTGATAAAGCAAAACTATAGGAATAAATAATCCACTTTATTTAAAAAATCCAACCGAAACTATCGACAGCATCCCAGAATGATGCTTTCAATGAAAACCGTTGCTGAAATTTGTCCAAACAATCCAATAATATCCAAACTGACCTAATTTATCATGTCAAAAATTAAAATAGAGTCAAACCACATGAATTAAGATGCAGACAATTTTAGATTATTCCATTTCTAACTAACCAACCCTGATGAAAATGAATCAAACTCAACATAGAGAAACCATCTAGTAGAGATAGAGTATAGTTAAGTTTAATCAAACCTATTCGTCCAACTCCTATGAAACTGAGTCTATCCATACATAAAGAGAAGCAATTACAAATTATCCAAAACGAAACAAGCCGTGGCAAACCAATAAAAAATCATTCAAAAATCAAAACTGGCGGAAGCAAACCAGGCATACCCAAATAAAATAAGAAATCAAATCATCTCCTCTCTAAAATATAAGTAGACCAAGTCGTAGGTAAATAAAACAAATGAGCGTAGATCAATCGAAACAATCCCGTATAAACAATCTAAAAAAACCAAAAAAAGAAACTTGTTTTAATCAATTTAACCCACAAGCATAGAGCTTATTATAACTCTAATCACACTATATTTAATTAAACAAACCCATTATAACATATACCACAGGCTGCATAATATCCTAAATCTAAGTGAAAGAAAACCAACATATTTGTAGGATTTGGTAAATCAACTGCGCTCTATCAAAAACTGAAAACTTACCTAATAAAATCAAAACAATGCAAATAAACAAAGACCAATCCAAACAAACCCATTTGAACAACGTAAAAAAACGTACAGATATAATTGGCATAAATCACATCAACCAACAAATACCGATGTAAACGACCTTCTGCTAAACCAACTAATTTATGCTTCTAAGGTTCATGTTTTGGCATTTCATTGCCAAATATTTTAAAACACAAACAATTTCATAGCCAGAAAAGTTTTCAAAAACATTAACGAATAACACAATAAACTATTAGGACCAAACTACGAACAACGATCACTCTTAGCATCTTACAACAATCCACCCAATAGAGCCTGTTAGAACAGATCTCTAACAAACGACAATCTGGCCAACCAAAATTGGAACCACACAACCATTTCATGTCGACCGAAAACGATCATTCCATAACTGATAAAGCAAAAGTATAGGAATAAATAATCCACTTTATTTAAAAAATCCAACCGAAACTATCGACAGCATCCCAGAATGATGCTTTCAATGAAAACCGTTGCTGAAATTTGTCCAAACAATCCAATACTATCCAAACTGACCTAATTTATCAAGTCACAAACTAAAATAGAGTCAAACCACAAGAATTAAGATGCAGACAATTTTAGATTATTCCATTTCTAACTAACCAACCCTGATGAAAATGAATCAAACTCAACATAGAGAAACCATCTAGTAGAGATAGAGTATAGTTAAGTTTAATCAAACCTATTCGTCCAACTCCTATGAAACTGAGTCTATCCATACATAAAGAGAAGCAATTACAAATTATCCAAAACGAAGCAAGCCGTGGCAAACCAATAAAAAATCAATCAAAAATTAAAACTGGCGGAAGCAAACCAGGCATACCCAAATAAAATAATGAATCAAATCAACTCCTCTTTAAGATATAAGTAGACCAAGTCGTAGGTAAATAAAACAAATGAGCGTAGATCAATCGAAACAGTCCCGTATAAACAATCTAAAAAAACCAAAAAAAGAAACTTGTTTTAATCAATTAACCCACAAGAATAGAGCTTATTATAACTCTAATCACACTATATTTAATTAAACAAACCCATTATAACATTTACCACAGGCTGCATAATATCCCAAATCTAAGTGAAAGAAAACCAACATATTTGTAGGAGTTGGGAAATCAACTGCGCTCTATCAAAAACTGAAAACTTACCTAATAAAATCAAAACAATGCAAATAAACAACGACCAATCCAAACAAACACATTTGAACAACGTAAAAAAACGTACAGATATAATTGGCATAAATCACATCAACCAACAAATACCGATGTAAACGACCTTCTGCTAAACCAACTAATTTATGCTTCTAAGGTTCATGTTTTGGCATTTCATTGCCAAATATTTTAAAACACAAACAATTTCATAGCCAGAAAAGTTTTCAAAAACATTAACGAATAACACAATAAACTATTAGGACCAAACTAAGAACAACGATCACTATTAGCATCTTACAACAATCCACCCAATAGAGTCTGTTAGAAGAGAGCTCTAACGAAAGCCAATCTGGCCAACCAAAATTGGAACCACACAACCATTTCAGGTTGACCGAAAACGATCATTCCATAACTGATAAAGCAAAAGTATAGGAATAAATAATCCACTTTATTTAAAAAATCCAACCGAAACTATCGACAGCATCCCAGAATGATGCTTTCAATGAAAACCGTTGCTGAAATTTGTCCAAACAATCCAATACTATCCAAACTGACCTAATTTATCAAGTCAAAAACTAAAATAGAATCAAACCACATGAATTAAGATGCAGAGAATTTTAGATTATTCCATTTCTAACTAACCAACCCTGATGAAAATGAATCAAACTCAACATAGAGAAACCATCTAGTAGAGATAGAGTATAGTTAAGTTTAATCAAACCTATTCGTCCAACTCCTATGAAACTGAGTCTATCCATACATAAAGAGAAGCAATTACAAATTATCCAAAACGAAGCAAGCCGTGGCAAACCAATAAAAAATCAATCTAAAATCAAAACTGGCGGAAGCAAACCTGGCATACCCAAATAAAATAAGAAATCAAATCAACTCCTCTCTAAAATATAAGTAGACCAAGTCGTAGGTAAATAAAACAAATGAGCGTAGATCAATCGAAACAATCCCGTATAAACAATCTAAAAAAACCAAAAAAAGAAACTTGTTTTAATCAATTTAACCCACAAGAATAGAGTTTATTATAACTCTAATCACACTGTATTTAATTAAAGAAACCCATTATAACATATACCACAGGCTGCATAATATCCCAAATCTAAGTGAAAGAAAACCAACATATTTTTAGGAGTTGGGAAATCAACTGCGCTCTATCAAAAACTGAAAATTTACCAAATAAAATCAAAACAATGCAAATAAACAACGACCAATCCAAACAAACCCATTTGAACAACGTAAAAAAACGTACAGATATAATTGGCATAAATCACATCAACCAACAAATACCGATGTAAACGACCTTCTGCTAAACCAACTAATTTATGCTTCTAAGGTTCATGTTTTGGCATTTCATTGCCAAATATTTTAAAACATAAACAATTTCATAGCCAGAAAAGTTTTCAAAAACATTAACGAATAACACAATAAACTATTAGGACCAAACTACGAACAACGATCACTCTTAGCATCTTACAACAATCCACCCACTAGAGTCTGTTAGAACAGAGCTCTAACAAAAGCCAATCTGGCCAACCAAAATTGGAACCACACAACCATTTCATGTCGACCGAAAATGATCATTCCATAACTGATAAAGCAAAACTATAGGAATAAATAATCCACTTTATTTAAAAAATCCAACCGAAACTATCGACAACATCCCAGAATGATGCTTTCAATGAAAACCGTTGCTGAAATTTGTCCAAACAATCCAATACTATCCAAACTGACCTAATTTATCAAGTCAAAAACTAAAATAGAGTCAAACCACATGAATTAAGATGCAGACAATTTTAGATTATTCCATTTCTAACTATCCAACCCTGATGAAAATGAGTCAAACTCAACATAGAGAAACCATCTAGTAGAGATAGAGTATAGTTAAGTTTAATCAAACCTATTCGTCCAACTCCTATGAAACTGAGTCTATCCATACATAAAGAGAAGCAATTACAAATTATCCAAAACGAAACAAGCCGTGGCAAACCAATAAAAAATCATTCAAAAATCAAAACTGGCGGAAGCAAACCAGGCATACCCAAATAAAATAAGAAATCAAATCAACTCCTCTCTAAAATATAAGTAGACCAAGTCGTAGGTAAATAAAACAAATGAGCGTAGATCAATCGAAACAATCCCGTATAAACAATCTAAAAAAACCAAAAAAAGAAACTTGTTTTAATCAATTTAACCCACAAGAATAGAGCTTATTATAACTCTAATCACACTATCTTTAATTAAACAAACCCATTATAACATATACCACTGGCTGCATAATATCCCAAATCTAAGTGAAAGAAAACCAACATATTTGTAGGAGTTGGGAAATCAACTGCGCTCTATCAAAAACTGAAAACTTACCTAATAAAATCAAAACAATGCAAATAAACAACGACCAATCCAAACAAACCCATTTGAACAACGTAAAAAAACGTACAGATATAATTGGCATAAATCACATCAACCAACAAATACCGATGTAAACGGCCTTCTGCTAAACCAACTAATTTATGCTTCTAAGGTTCATGTTTTGGCATTTCATTGCCAAATATTTTAAAACACAAACAATTTCATAGCCAGAAAAGTTTTCAAAAACATTAACGAATAACACAATAAACTATTAGGACCAAACTAAGAACAACGATCACTATTAGCATCTTACAACAATCCACCCAATAGAGTCTGTTAGAACAGAGCTCTAACAAAAGCCAATCTGGCCAACCAAAATTGGAACCACAAAACCATTTCATGTCGACCGAAAACGATCATTCCATAACTGATAAAGCAAAAGTATAGGAATAAATAATCCACTTTATTTAAAAAATCAAACCGAAACTATCGACAACATCCCAGAATGATGCTTTCAATGAAAACCGTTGCTGAAATTTGTGCAAACAATCCAATACTATCCAAACTGACCTAATTTATCAAGTCAAAAACTAAAATAGAGTCAAACCACATGAATTAAGATGCAGACAATTTTAGATTATTCCATTTTTAACTAGCCAACCCTGATGAAAATGAATCAAACTCAACATAGAGAAACCATCTAGTAGAGATAGAGTATAGTTAAGTTTAATCAAACCTATTCGTCCAACTCCTATGAAACTGAGTCTATCCATACATAAAGAGAAGCAATTACAAATTATCCAAAACGAAGCAAGCCGTGGCAAACCAATAAAAAATCATTCAAAAATCAAAACTGGCGGAAGCAAACCAGGCATATCAAAATAAAATAAGAAGTCAAATCAACTCCTCTCTAAAATATAAGTAGACCAAGTCGTAGGTAAATAAAACAAATGAGCGTAGATCAATCGAAACAATCCCGTATAAACAATCTAAAAAAACCAAAAAAAGAAACTTGTTTTAATCAATTTAACCCACAAGCATAGAGCTTATTATAACTATAATCACACTATATTTAATTAAACAAAACCATTATAATATATACCACAGGCTGCATAATATCCTAAATCTAAGTGAAAGAAAACCAACATATTTGTAGGATTTGGTAAATCAACTGCGCTCTATCAAAAACTGAAAACTTACCTAATAAAATCAAAACAATGCAAATAAACAAAGACCAATCCAAACAAACCCATTTGAACAACGTAAAAAAACGTACAGATATAATTGGCATAAATCACATCAACCAACAAATACCGATGTAAACGACCTTCTGCTAAACCAACTAATTTATGCTTCTAAGGTTCATGTTTTGGCATTTCATTGCCAAATATTTTAAAACACAAACAATTTCATAGCCAGAAAAGTTTTCAAAAACATTAACGAATAACACAATAAACTATTAGGAACCAAACTACGAACAACGATCACTCTTAGCATCTTACAACAATCCACCCAATAGAGCCTGTTAGAACAGATCTCTAACAAACGACAATCTGGCCAACCAAAATTGGAACCACACAACCATTTCATGTCGACCGAAAACGATCATTCCATAACTGATAAAGCAAAAGTATAGGAATAAATAATCCACTTTATTTAAAAAATCCAACCGAAACTATCGACAGCATCCCAGAATGATGCTTTCAATGAAAACCGTTGCTGAAATTTGTCCAAACAATCCAATACTATCCAAACTGACCTAATTTATCAAGTCACAAACTAAAATAGAGTCAAACCACAAGAATTAAGATGCAGACAATTTTAGATTATTCCATTTCTAACTAACCAACCCTGATGAAAATGAATCAAACTCAACATAGAGAAACCATCTAGTAGAGATAGAGTATAGTTAAGTTTAATCAAACCTATTCGTCCAACTCCTATGAAACTGAGTCTATCCATACATAAAGAGAAGCAATTACAAATTATCCAAAATGAAGCAAACCGTGGCAAACCAATAAAAAATCAATCAAAAATCAAAACTGGCGGAAGCAAACCAGGCATACCCAAATAAAATAGGAAATCAAATCAACTGCTCTCTAAAATATAAGTAGACCAAGTTGTAGGTAAATAAAACAAATGATCGTAGATCAATCGAAACAATCCCGTATAAACAATCTAAAAAAACCAAAAAAAGAAACTTGTTTTAATCAATTTAACCCACAAGAATAGAGTTTATTATAACTCTAATCACACTGTATTTAATTAAACAAACCCATTATAACATATACCACAGGCTGCATAATATCCCAAATCTAAGTGAAAGAAAACCAACATATTTTTAGGAGTTGGGAAATCAACTGCGCTCTATCAAAAACTGAAAATTTACCAAATAAAATCAAAACAATGCAAATAAACAACGACCAATCCAAACAAACCCATTTGAACAACGTAAAAAAACGTACAGATATAATTGGCATAAATCACATCAACCAACAAATACCGATGTAAACGACCTTCTGCTAAACCAACTAATTTATGCTTCTAAGGTTCATGTTTTGGCATTTCATTGCCAAATATTTTAAAACACAAACAATTTCATAGCCAGAAAAGTTTTCAAAAACATTAACGAATAACACAATAAACTATTAGGACCAAACTACGAACAACGATCACTCTTAGCATCTTACAACAATCCACCCACTAGAGTCTGTTAGAACAGAGCTCTAACAAAAGCCAATCTGGCCAACCAAAATTGGAACCACACAACCATTTCATGTCGACCGAAAACGATCATTCCATAACTGATAAAGCAAAAGTATAGGAATAAATAATCCACTTTATTTAAAAAATCCAACCGAAACTATCGACAACATCCCAGAATGATGCTTTCAATGAAAACCGTTGCTGAAATTTGTCCAAACAATCCAATACTATCCAAACTGACCTAATTTATCAAGTCAAAAACTAAAATAGAGTCAAACCACATGAATTAAGATGCAGACAATTTTAGATTATTCCATTTCTAACTAGCCAACCCTGATGAAAATGAGTCAAACTCAACATAGAGAAACCATCTAGTAGAGATAGAGTATAGTTAAGTTTAATCAAACCTATTCGTCCAACTCCTATGAAACTGAGTCTATCCATACATAAAGAGAAGCAATTACAAATTATCCAAAACGAAACAAGCCGTGGCAAACCAATAAAAAATCATTCAAAAATCAAAACTGGCGGAAGCAAACCAGGCATACCCAAATAAAATAAGAAATCAAATCAACTCCTCTCTAAAATATAAGTAGACCAAGTCGTAGGTAAATAAAACAAATGAGCGTAGATCAATCGAAACAATCCCGTATAAACAATCTAAAAAAACCAAAAAAAGAAACTTGTTTTAATCAATTTAACCCACAAGCATAGAGCTTATTATAACTCTAATCACACTATATTTAATTAAACAAACCCATTATAACATATACCACAGGCTGCATAATATCCTAAATCTAAGTGAAAGAAAACCAACATATTTGTAGGATTTGGTAAATCAACTGCGCTCTATCAAAAACTGAAAACTTACCTAATAAAATCAAAACAATGCAAATAAACAAAGACCAATCCAAACAAACCCATTTGAACAACGTAAAAAAACGTACCGATATAATTGGCATAAATCACATCAACCAACAAATACCGATGTAAACGACCTTCTGCTAAACCAACTAATTTATGCTTCTAAGGTTCATGTTTTGGCATTTCATTGCCAAATATTTTAAAACACAAACAATTTCATAGCCAGAAAAGTTTTCAAAAACATTAACGAATAACACAATAAACTATTAGGACCAAACTACGAACAACGATCACTCTTAGCATCTTACAACAATCCACCCAATAGAGCCTGTTAGAACAGAGCTCTAACAAACGACAATCTGGCCAACCAAAATTGGAACCACACAACCATTTCATGTCGACCGAAAACGATCATTCCATAACTGATAAAGCAAAAGTATAGGAATAAATAATCCACTTTATTTAAAAAATCCAACCGAAACTATCGACAGCATCCCAGAATGATGCTTTCAATGAAAACCGTTGCTGAAATTTGTCCAAACAATCCAATACTATCCAAACTGACCTAATTTATCAAGTCACAAACTAAAATAGAGTCAAACCACATGAATTAAGATGCAGACAATTTTAGATTATTCCATTTCTAACTAACCAACCCTGATGAAAATGAATCAAACTCAACATAGAGAAACCATCTAGTAGAGATAGAGTATAGTTAAGTTTAATCAAACCTATTCGTCCAACTCCTATGAAACTGAGTCTATCCATACATAAAGAGAAGCAATTACAAATTATCCAAAACGAAGCAAACCGTGGCAAACCAATAAAAAATCAATCAAAAATCAAAACTGGCAGAAGCAAACCAGGCATACCCAAATAAAATAGGAAATCAAATCAACTGCTCTCTAAAATATAAGTAGACCAAGTCGTAGGTAAATAAAACAAATGAGCTTAGATCAATCGAAACAATCCCGTATAAACAATCTAAAAAAACCAAAAAAAGAAACTTGTTTTAATCAATTAACCCACAAGAATAGAGCTTATTATAACTCTAATCACACTATATTTAATTAAACAAACCCATTATAACATTTACCACAGGCTGCATAATATCCCAAATCTAAGTGAAAGAAAACCAACATATTTGTAGGAGTTGGGAAATCAACTGCGCTCTATCAAAAACTGAAAACTTACCTAATAAAATCAAAACAATGCAAATAAACAACGACCAATCCAAACAAACACATTTGAACAACGTAAAAAAACGTACAGATATAATTGGCATAAATCACATCAACCAACAAATACCGATGTAAACGACCTTCTGCTAAACCAACTAATTTATGCTTCTAAGGTTCATGTTTTGGCATTTCATTGCCAAATATTTTAAAACACAAACAATTTCATAGCCAGAAAAGTTTTCAAAAACATTAACGAATAACACAATAAACTATTAGGACCAAACTAAGAACAACGATCACTATTAGCATCTTACAACAATCCACCCAATAGAGTCTGTTAGAAGAGAGCTCTAACGAAAGCCAATCTGGCCAACCAAAATTGGAACCACACAACCATTTCAGGTCGACCGAAAACGATCATTCCATAACTGATAAAGCAAAAGTATAGGAATAAATAATCCACTTTATTTAAAAAATCCAACCGAAACTATCGACAGCATCCCAGAATGATGCTTTCAATGAAAACCGTTGCTGAAATTTGTCCAAACAATCCAATACTATCCAAACTGACCTAATTTATCAAGTCAAAAACTAAAATAGAGTCAAACCACATGAATTAAGATGCAGAGAATTTTAGATTATTCCATTTCTAACTAACCAACCCTGATGAAAATGAATCAAACTCAACATAGAGAAACCATCTAGTAGAGATAGAGTATAGTTAAGTTTAATCAAACCTATTCGTCCAACTCCTATGAAACTGAGTCTATCCATACATAAAGAGAAGCAATTACAAATTATCCAAAACGAAGCAAGCCGTGGCAAACCAATAAAAAATCAATCAAAAATCAAAACTGGCGGAAGCAAACCTGGCATACCCAAATAAATAAGAAATCAAATCAACTCCTCTCTAAAATATAAGTAGACCAAGTCGTAGGTAAATAAAACAAATGAGCGTAGATCAATCGAAACAATCCCGTATAAACAATCTAAAAAAACCAAAAAAAGAAACTTGTTTTAATCAATTTAACCCACAAGAATAGAGTTTATTATAACTCTAATCACACTGTATTTAATTAAAGAAACCCATTATAACATATACCACAGGCTGCATAATATCCCAAATCTAAGTGAAAGAAAACCAACATATTTTTAGGAGTTGGGAAATCAACTGCGCTCTATCAAAAACTGAAAATTTACCAAATAAAATCAAAACAATGCAAATAAACAACGACCAATCCAAACAAACCCATTTGAACAACGTAAAAAAACGTACAGATATAATTGGCATAAATCACATCAACCAACAAATACCGATGTAAACGACCTTCTGCTAAACCAACTAATTTATGCTTCTAAGGTTCATGTTTTGGCATTTCATTGCCAAATATTTTAAAACACAAACAATTTCATAGCCAGAAAAGTTTTCAAAAACATTAACGAATAACACAATAAACTATTAGGACCAAACTACGAACAACGATCACTCTTAGCATCTTACAACAATCCACCCACTAGAGTCTGTTAGAACAGAGTTCTAACAAAAGCCAATCTGGCCAACCAAAATTGGAACCACACAACCATTTCATGTCGACCGAAAATGATCATTCCATAACTGATAAAGCAAAACTATAGGAATAAATAATCCATTTTATTTAAAAAATCCAACCGAAACTATCGACAACATCCCAGAATGATGCTTTCAATGAAAACCGTTGCTGAAATTTGTCCAAACAATCCAATACTATCCAAACTGACCTAATTTATCAAGTCAAAAACTAAAATAGAGTCAAACCACATGAATTAAGATGCAGACAATTTTAGATTATTCCATTTCTAACTATCCAACCCTGATGAAAATGAGTCAAACTCAACATAGAGAAACCATCTAGTAGAGATAGAGTATAGTTAAGTTTAATCAAACCTATTCGTCCAACTCCTATGAAACTGAGTCTATCCATACATAAAGAGAAGCAATTACAAATTATCCAAAACGAAACAAGCCGTGGCAAACCAATAAAAAATCATTCAAAAATCAAAACTGGCGGAAGCAAACCAGGCATACCCAAATAAAATAAGAAATCAAATCAACTCCTCTCTAAAATATAAGTAGACCAAGTCGTAGGTAAATAAAACAAATGAGCGTAGATCAATCGAAACAATCCCGTATAAACAATCTAAAAAAACCAAAAAAAGAAACTTGTTTTAATCAATTTAACCCACAAGAATAGAGCTTATTATAACTCTAATCACACTATCTTTAATTAAACAAACCCATTATAACATATACCACTGGCTGCATAATATCCCAAATCTAAGTGAAAGAAAACCAACATATTTGTAGGAGTTGGGAAATCAACTGCGCTCTATCAAAAACTGAAAACTTACCTAATAAAATCAAAACAATGCAAATAAACAACGACCAATCCAAACAAACCCATTTGAACAACGTAAAAAAACGTACAGATATAATTGGCATAAATCACATCAACCAACAAATACCGATGTAAACGACCTTCTGCTAAACCAACTAATTTATGCTTCTAAGGTTCATGTTTTGGCATTTCATTGCCAAATATTTTAAAACACAAACAATTTCATAGCCAGAAAAGTTTTCAAAAACATTAACGAATAACACAATAAACTATTAGGACCAAACTAAGAACAACGATCACTATTAGCATCTTACAACAATCCACCCAATAGAGTCTGTTAGAAGAGAGCTCTAACGAAAGCCAATCTGGCCAACCAAAATTGGAACCACACAACCATTTCAGGTCGACCGAAACCGATCATTCCATAACTGATAAAGCAAAAGTATAGGAATAAATAATCCACTTTATTTAAAAAATCCAACCGAAACTATCGACAGCATCCCAGAATGATGCTTTCAATGAAAACCGTTGCTGAAATTTGTCCAAACAATCCAATACTATCCAAACTGACCTAATTTATCAAGTCAAAAACTAAAATAGAATCAAACCACATGAATTAAGATGCAGAGAATTTTAGATTATTCCATTTCTAACTAACCAACCCTGATGAAAATGAATCAAACTCAACATAGAGAAACCATCTAGTAGAGATAGAGTATAGTTAAGTTTAATCAAACCTATTCGTCCAACTCCTATGAAACTGAGTCTATCCATACATAAAGAGAAGCAATTACAAATTATCCAAAACGAAGCAAGCCGTGGCAAACCAATAAAAAATCAATCAAAAATCAAAACTGGCGGAAGCAAACCTGGCATACCCAAATAAAATAAGAAATCAAATCAACTCCTCTCTAAAATATAAGTAGACCAAGTCGTAGGTAAATAAAACAAATGAGCGTAGATCAATCGAAACAATCCCGTATAAACAATCTTAAAAAACCAAAAAAAGAAACTTGTTTTAATCAATTTAACCCACAAGAATAGAGTTTATTATAACTCTAATCACACTGTATTTAATTAAAGAAACCCATTATAACATATACCACAGGCTGCATAATATCCCAAATCTAAGTGAAAGAAAACCAACATATTTTTAGGAGTTGGGAAATCAACTGCGCTCTATCAAAAACTGAAAATTTACCAAATAAAATCAAAACAATGCAAATAAACAACGACCAATCCAAACAAACCCATTTGAACAACGTAAAAAAACGTACATATATAATTGGCATAAATCACATCAACCAACAAATACCGATGTAAACGACCTTCTGCTAAACCAACTAATTTATGCTTCTAAGGTTCATGTTTTGGCATTTCATTGCCAAATATTTTAAAACACAAACAATTTCATAGCTAGAAAAGTTTTCAAAAACATTAACGAATAACACAATAAACTATTAGGACCAAACTACGAACAACGATCACTCTTAGCATCTTACAACAATCCACCCACTAGAGTCTGTTAGAACAGAGCTCTAACAAAAGCCAATCTGGCCAACCAAAATTGGAACCACACAACCATTTCATGTCGACCGAAAATGATCATTCCATAACTGATAAAGCAAAACTATAGGAATAAATAATCCACTTTATTTAAAAAATCCAACCGAAACTATCGACAACATCCCAGAATGATGCTTTCAATGAAAACCGTTGCTGAAATTTGTCCAAACAATCCAATACTATCCAAACTGACCTAATTTATCAAGTCAAAAACTAAAATAGAGTCAAACCACATGAATTAAGATGCAGACAATTTTAGATTATTCCATTTCTAACTATCCAACCCTGATGAAAATGAGTCAAACTCAACATAGAGAAACCATCTAGTAGAGATAGAGTATAGTTAAGTTTAATCAAACCTTTTCGTCCAACTCCTATGAAACTGAGTCTATCCATACATAAAGAGAAGCAATTACAAATTATCCAAAACGAAGCAAACCGTGGCAAACCAATAAAAAATCAATCAAAAATCAAAACTGGCGGAAGCAAACCAGGCATACCCAAATAAAATAGGAAATCAAATCAACTGCTCTCTAAAATATAAGTAGACCAAGTCGTAGGTAAATAAAACAAATGAGCGTAGATCAATCGAAACAATCCCGTATAAACAATCTAAAAAAACCAAAAAAAGAAACTTGTTTTAATCAATTTAACCCACAAGAATAGAGTTTATTATAACTCTAATCACACTGTATTTAATTAAAGAAACCCATTATAACATATACCACAGGCTGCATAATATCCCAAATCTAAGTGAAAGAAAACCAACATATTTTTAGGAGTTGGGAAATCAACTGCGCTCTATCAAAAACTGAAAATTTACCAAATAAAATCAAAACAATGCAAATAAACAACGACCAATCCAAACAAACCCATTTGAACAACGTAAAAAAACGTACAGATATAATTGGCATAAATCACATCAACCAACAAATACCGATGTAAACGACCTTCTGCTAAACCAACTAATTTATGCTTCTAAGGTTCATGTTTTGGCATTTCATTGCCAAATATTTTAAAACACAAACAATTTCATAGCCAGAAAAGTTTTCAAAAACATTAACGAATAACACAATAAACTATTAGGACCAAACTACGAACAACGATCACTCTTAGCATCTTACAACAATCCACCCACTAGAGTCTGTTAGAACAGAGCTCTAACAAAAGCCAATCTGGCCAACCAAAATTGGAACCACACAACCATTTCATGTCGACCGAAAACGATCATTCCATAACTGATAAAGCAAAAGTATAGGAATAAATAATCCACTTTATTTAAAAAATCCAACCGAAACTATCGACAACATCCCAGAATGATGCTTTCAATGAAAACCGTTGCTGAAATTTGTCCAAACAATCCAATACTATCCAAACTGACCTAATTTATCAAGTCAAAAACTAAAATAGAGTCAAACCACATGAATTAAGATGCAGACAATTTTAGATTATTCCATTTCTAACTAGCCAACCCTGATGAAAATGAGTCAAACTCAACATAGAGAAACCATCTAGTAGAGATAGAGTATAGTTAAGTTTAATCAAACCTATTCGTCCAACTCCTATGAAACTGAGTCTATCCATACATAAAGAGAAGCAATTACAAATTATCCAAAACGAAACAAGCCGTGGCAAACCAATAAAAAATCATTCAAAAATCAAAACTGGCGGAAGCAAACCAGGCATACCCAAATAAAATAAGAAATCAAATCAACTCCTCTCTAAAATATAAGTAGACCAAGTCGTAGGTAAATAAAACAAATGAGCGTAGATCAATCGAAACAATCCCGTATAAACAATCTAAAAAAACCAAAAAAAGAAACTTGTTTTAATCAATTTAACCCACAAGCATAGAGCTTATTATAACTCTAATCACACTATATTTAATTAAAAAAACCCATTATAACATATACCACAGGCTGCATAATATCCTAAATCTAAGTGAAAGAAAACCAACATATTTGTAGGATTTGGTAAATCAACTGCGCTCTATCAAAAACTGAAAACTTACCTAATAAAATCAAAACAATGCAAATAAACAAAGACCAATCCAAACAAACCCATTTGAACAACGTAAAAAAACGTACCGATATAATTGGCATAAATCACATCAACCAACAAATACCGATGTAAACGACCTTCTGCTAAACCAACTAATTTATGCTTCTAAGGTTCATGTTTTGGCATTTCATTGCCAAATATTTTAAAACACAAACAATTTTATAGCCAGAAAAGTTTTCAAAAACATTAACGAATAACACAATAAACTATTAGGACCAAACTACGAACAACGATCACTCTTAGCATCTTACAACAATCCACCCAATAGAGCCTGTTAGAACAGATCTCTAACAAAAGACAATCTGGCCAACCAAAATTGGAACCACACAACCATTTCATGTCGACCGAAAACGATCATTCCATAACTGATAAAGCAAAAGTATAGGAATAAATAATCCACTTTATTTAAAAAATCCAACCGAAACTATCGACAGCATCCCAGAATGATGCTTTCAATGAAAACCGTTGCTGAAATTTGTCCAAACAATCCAATACTATCCAAACTGACCTAATTTATCAAGTCACAAACTAAAATAGAGTCAAACCACAAGAATTAAGATGCAGACAATTTTAGATTATTCCATTTCTAACTAACCAACCCTGATGAAAATGAATCAAACTCAACATAGAGAAACCATCTAGTAGAGATAGAGTATAGTTAAGTTTAATCAAACCTATTCGTCCAACTCCTATGAAACTGAGTCTATCCATACATAAAGAGAAGCAATTACAAATTATCCAAAACGAAGCAAACCGTGGCAAACCAATAAAAAATCAATCAAAAATCAAAACTGGCGGAAGCAAACCAGGCATACCCAAATAAAATAGGAAATCAAATCAACTGCTCTCTAAAATATAAGTAGACCAAGTCGTAGGTAAATAAAACAAATGAGCGTAGATCAATCGAAACAATCCCGTATAAACAATCTAAAAAAACCAAAAAAAGAAACTTGTTTTAATCAATTAACCCACAAGAATAGAGCTTATTATAACTCTAATCACACTATATTTAATTAAACAAACCCATTATAACATTTACCACAGGCTGCATAATATCCCAAATCTAAGTGAAAAAAAACCAACATATTTGTAGGAGTTGGGAAATCAACTGCGCTCTATCAAAAACTGAAAACTTACCTAATAAAATCAAAACAATGCAAATAAACAACGACCAATCCAAACAAACACATTTGAACAACGTAAAAAAACGTACAGATATAATTGGCATAAATCACATCAACCAACAAATACCGATGTAAACGACCTTCTGCTAAACCAACTAATTTATGCTTCTAAGGTTCATGTTTTGGCATTTCATTGCCAAATATTTTAAAACACAAACAATTTTATAGCCAGAAAAGTTTTCAAAAACATTAACGAATAACACAATAAACTATTAGGACCAAACTAAGAACAACGATCACTATTAGCATCTTACAACAATCCACCCAATAGAGTCTGTTAGAAGAGAGCTCTAACGAAAGCCAATCTGGCCAACCAAAATTGGAACCACACAACCATTTCAGGTCGACCGAAAACGATCATTCCATAACTGATAAAGCAAAAGTATAGGAATAAATAATCCACTTTATTTAAAAAATCCAACCGAAACTATCGACAGCATCCCAGAATGATGCTTTCAATGAAAACCGTTGCTGAAATTTGTCCAAACAATCCAATACTATCCAAACTGACCTAATTTATCAAGTCAAAAACTAAAATAGAATCAAACCACATGAATTAAGATGCAGAGAATTTTAGATTATTCCATTTCTAACTAACCAACCCTGATGAAAATGAATCAAACTCAACATAGAGAAACCATCTAGTAGAGATAGAGTATAGTTAAGTTTAATCAAACCTATTCGTCCAACTCCTATGAAACTGAGTCTATCCATACATAAAGAGAAGCAATTACAAATTATCCAAAACGAAGCAAGCCGTGGCAAACCAATAAAAAATCAATCAAAAATCAAAACTGGCGGAAGCAAACCTGGCATACCCAAATAAATAAGAAATCAAATCAACTCCTCTCTAAAATATAAGTAGACCAAGTCGTAGGTAAATAAAACAAATGAGCGTAGATCAATCGAAACAATCCCGTATAAACAATCTAAAAAAACCAAAAAAAGAAACTTGTTTTAATCAATTTAACCCACAAGAATAGAGTTTATTATAACTCTAATCACACTGTATTTAATTAAAGAAACCCATTATAACATATACCACAGGCTGCATAATATCCCAAATCTAAGTGAAAGAAAACCAACATATTTTTAGGAGTTGGGAAATCAACTGCGCTCTATCAAAAACTGAAAATTTACCAAATAAAATCAAAACAATGCAAATAAACAACGACCAATCCAAACAAACCCATTTGAACAACGTAAAAAAACGTACAGATATAATTGGCATAAATCACATCAACCAACAAATACCGATGTAAACGACCTTCTGCTAAACCAACTAATTTATGCTTCTAAGGTTCATGTTTTGGCATTTCATTGCCAAATATTTTAAAACACAAACAATTTCATAGCCAGAAAAGTTTTCAAAAACATTAACGAATAACACAATAAACTATTAGGACCAAACTACGAACAACGATCACTCTTAGCATCTTACAACAATCCACCCACTAGAGTCTGTTAGAACAGAGCTCTAACAAAAGCCAATCTGGCCAACCAAAATTGGAACCACACAACCATTTCATGTCGACCGAAAATGATCATTCCATAACTGATAAAGCAAAACTATAGGAATAAATAATCCATTTTATTTAAAAAATCCAACCGAAACTATCGACAACATCCCAGAATGATGCTTTCAATGAAAACCGTTGCTGAAATTTGTCCAAACAATCCAATACTATCCAAACTGACCTAATTTATCAAGTCAAAAACTAAAATAGAGTCAAACCACATGAATTAAGATGCAGACAATTTTAGATTATTCCATTTCTAACTATCCAACCCTGATGAAAATGAGTCAAACTCAACATAGAGAAACCATCTAGTAGAGATAGAGTATAGTTAAGTTTAATCAAACCTATTCGTCCAACTCCTATGAAACTGAGTCTATCCATACATAAAGAGAAGCAATTACAAATTATCCAAAACGAAACAAGCCGTGGCAAACCAATAAAAAATCATTCAAAAATCAAAACTGGCGGAAGCAAACCAGGCATACCCAAATAAAATAAGAAATCAAATCAACTCCTCTCTAAAATATAAGTAGACCAAGTCGTAGGTAAATAAAACAAATGAGCGTAGATCAATCGAAACAATCCCGTATAAACAATCTAAAAAAACCAAAAAAAAGAAACTTGTTTTAATCAATTTAACCCACAAGAATAGAGTTTATTATAACTCTAATCACACTGTATTTAATTAAAGAAACCCATTATAACATATACCACAGGCTGCATAATATCCCAAATCTAAGTGAAAGAAAACCAACATATTTTTAGGAGTTGGGAAATCAACTGCGCTCTATCAAAAACTGAAAATTTACCAAATAAAATCAAAACAATGCAAATAAACAACGACCAATCCAAACAAACCCATTTGAACAACGTAAAAAAACGTACAGATATAATTGGCATAAATCACATCAACCAACAAATACCGATGTAAACGACCTTCTGCTAAACCAACTAATTTATGCTTCTAAGGTTCATGTTTTGGCATTTCATTGCCAAATATTTTAAAACACAAACAATTTCATAGCCAGAAAAGTTTTCAAAAACATTAACGAATAACACAATAAACTATTAGGACCAAACTACGAACAACGATCACTCTTAGCATCTTACAACAATCCACCCACTAGAGTCTGTTAGAACAGAGTTCTAACAAAAGCCAATCTGGCCAACCAAAATTGGAACCACACAACCATTTCATGTCGACCGAAAATGATCATTCCATAACTGATAAAGCAAAACTATAGGAATAAATAATCCATTTTATTTAAAAAATCCAACCGAAACTATCGACAACATCCCAGAATGATGCTTTCAATGAAAACCGTTGCTGAAATTTGTCCAAACAATCCAATACTATCCAAACTGACCTAATTTATCAAGTCAAAAACTAAAATAGAGTCAAACCACATGAATTAAGATGCAGACAATTTTAGATTATTCCATTTCTAACTATCCAACCCTGATGAAAATGAGTCAAACTCAACATAGAGAAACCATCTAGTAGAGATAGAGTATAGTTAAGTTTAATCAAACCTATTCGTCCAACTCCTATGAAACTGAGTCTATCCATACATAAAGAGAAGCAATTACAAATTATCCAAAACGAAGCAAGCCGTG
The DNA here is from genome assembly GCF_056320005.1 of Nelumbo lutea. Classification (NCBI taxonomy): domain Eukaryota; kingdom Viridiplantae; phylum Streptophyta; class Magnoliopsida; order Proteales; family Nelumbonaceae; genus Nelumbo; species Nelumbo lutea. Next base: position 70,358,263 of record NC_142686.1, read on the forward strand.
GCAAACCAATAAAAAATCATTCAAAAATCAAAACTGGCGGAAGCAAACCAGGCATACCCAAATAAAATAGGAAATCAAATCAACTCCTCTCTAAAATATAAGTAGACCAAGTCGTAGGTAAATAAAACAAATGAGCGTAGATCAATCGAAACAATCCCGTATAAACAATCTAAAAAAACCAAAAAAAGAAACTTGTTTTAATCAATTTAACCCACAAGAATAGAGCTTATTATAACTCTAATCACACTATCTTTAATTAAACAAACCCATTATAACATATACCACTGGCTGCATAATATCCCAAATCTAAGTGAAAGAAAACCAACATATTTGTAGGAGTTGGGAAATCAACTGCGCTCTATCAAAAACTGAAAACTTACCTAATAAAATCAAAACAATGCAAATAAACAACGACCAATCCAAACAAACCCATTTGAACAACGTAAAAAAACGTACAGATATAATTGGCATAAATCACATCAACCAACAAATACCGATGTAAACGACCTTCTGCTAAACCAACTAATTTATGCTTCTAAGGTTCATGTTTTGGCATTTCATTGCCAAATATTTTAAAACACAAACAATTTCATAGCCAGAAAAGTTTTCAAAAACATTAACGAATAACACAATAAACTATTAGGACCAAACTACGAACAACGATCACTATTAGCATCTTACAACAATCCACCCAATAGAGTCTGTTAGAAGAGAGCTCTAACGAAAGCCAATCTGGCCAACCAAAATTGGAACCACACAACCATTTCAGGTCGACCGAAAACGATCATTCCATAACTGATAAAGCAAAAGTATAGGAATAAATAATCCACTTTATTTAAAAAATCCAACCGAAACTATCGACAGCATCCCAGAATGATGCTTTCAATGAAAACCGTTGCTGAAATTTGTCCAAACAATCCAATACTATCCAAACTGACCTAATTTATCAAGTCAAAAACTAAAATAGAATCAAACCACATGAATTAAGATGCAGAGAATTTTAGATTATTCCATTTCTAACTAACCAACCCTGATGAAAATGAATCAAACTCAACATAGAGAAACCATCTAGTAGAGATAGAGTATAGTTAAGTTTAATCAAACCTATTCGTCCAACTCCTATGAAACTGAGTCTATCCATACATAAAGAGAAGCAATTACAAATTATCCAAAACGAAGCAAGCCGTGGCAAACCAATAAAAAATCAATCAAAAATCAAAACTGGCGGAAGCAAACCTGGCATACCCAAATAAAATAAGAAATCAAATCAACTCCTCTCTAAAATATAAGTAGACCAAGTCGTAGGTAAATAAAACAAATGAGCGTAGATCAATCGAAACAATCCCGTATAAACAATCTTAAAAAACCAAAAAAAGAAACTTGTTTTAATCAATTTAACCCACAAGAATAGAGTTTATTATAACTCTAATCACACTGTATTTAATTAAAGAAACCCATTATAACATATACCACAGGCTGCATAATATCCCAAATCTAAGTGAAAGAAAACCAACATATTTTTAGGAGTTGGGAAATCAACTGCGCTCTATCAAAAACTGAAAATTTACCAAATAAAATCAAAACAATGCAAATAAACAACGACCAATCCAAACAAACCCATTTGAACAACGTAAAAAAACGTACATATATAATTGGCATAAATCACATCAACCAACAAATACCGATGTAAACGACCTTCTGCTAAACCAACTAATTTATGCTTCTAAGGTTCATGTTTTGGCATTTCATTGCCAAATATTTTAAAACACAAACAATTTCATAGCTAGAAAAGTTTTCAAAAACATTAACGAATAACACAATAAACTATTAGGACCAAACTACGAACAACGATCACTCTTAGCATCTTACAACAATCCACCCACTAGAGTCTGTTAGAACAGAGCTCTAACAAAAGCCAATCTGGCCAACCAAAATTGGAACCACACAACCATTTCATGTCGACCGAAAATGATCATTCCATAACTGATAAAGCAAAACTATAGGAATAAATAATCCACTTTATTTAAAAAATCCAACCGAAACTATCGACAACATCCCAGAATGATGCTTTCAATGAAAACCGTTGCTGAAATTTGTCCAAACAATCCAATACTATCCAAACTGACCTAATTTATCAAGTCAAAAACTAAAATAGAGTCAAACCACATGAATTAAGATGCAGACAATTTTAGATTATTCCATTTCTAACTATCCAACCCTGATGAAAATGAGTCAAACTCAACATAGAGAAACCATCTAGTAGAGATAGAGTATAGTTAAGTTTAATCAAACCTTTTCGTCCAACTCCTATGAAACTGAGTCTATCCATACATAAAGAGAAGCAATTACAAATTATCCAAAACGAAGCAAACCGTGGCAAACCAATAAAAAATCAATCAAAAATCAAAACTGGCGGAAGCAAACCAGGCATACCCAAATAAAATAGGAAATCAAATCAACTGCTCTCTAAAATATAAGTAGACCAAGTCGTAGGTAAATAAAACAAATGAGCGTAGATCAATCGAAACAATCCCGTATAAACAATCTAAAAAAACCAAAAAAAGAAACTTGTTTTAATCAATTTAACCCACAAGAATAGAGTTTATTATAACTCTAATCACACTGTATTTAATTAAAGAAACCCATTATAACATATACCACAGGCTGCATAATATCCCAAATCTAAGTGAAAGAAAACCAACATATTTTTAGGAGTTGGGAAATCAACTGCGCTCTATCAAAAACTGAAAATTTACCAAATAAAATCAAAACAATGCAAATAAACAACGACCAATCCAAACAAACCCATTTGAACAACGTAAAAAAACGTACAGATATAATTGGCATAAATCACATCAACCAACAAATACCGATGTAAACGACCTTCTGCTAAACCAACTAATTTATGCTTCTAATGTTCATGTTTTGGCATTTCATTGCCAAATATTTTAAAACACAAACAATTTCATAGCCAGAAAAGTTTTCAAAAACATTAACGAATAACACAATAAACTATTAGGACCAAACTACGAACAACGATCACTCTTAGCATCTTACAACAATCCACCCACTAGAGTCTGTTAGAACAGAGCTCTAACAAAAGCCAATCTGGCCAACCAAAATTGGAACCACACAACCATTTCATGTCGACCGAAAACGATCATTCCATAACTGATAAAGCAAAAGTATAGGAATAAATAATCCACTTTATTTAAAAAATCCAACCGAAACTATCGACAACATCCCAGAATGATGCTTTCAATGAAAACCGTTGCTGAAATTTGTCCAAACAATCCAATACTATCCAAACTGACCTAATTTATCAAGTCAAAAACTAAAATAGAGTCAAACCACATGAATTAAGATGCAGACAATTTTAGATTATTCCATTTCTAACTAGCCAACCCTGATGAAAATGAGTCAAACTCAACATAGAGAAACCATCTAGTAGAGATAGAGTATAGTTAAGTTTAATCAAACCTATTCGTCCAACTCCTATGAAACTGAGTCTATCCATACATAAAGAGAAGCAATTACAAATTATCCAAAACGAAACAAGCCGTGGCAAACCAATAAAAAATCATTCAAAAATCAAAACTGGCGGAAGCAAACCAGGCATACCCAAATAAAATAAGAAATCAAATCAACTCCTCTCTAAAATATAAGTAGACCAAGTCGTAGGTAAATAAAACAAATGAGCGTAGATCAATCGAAACAATCCCGTATAAACAATCTAAAAAAACCAAAAAAAGAAACTTGTTTTAATCAATTTAACCCACAAGCATAGAGCTTATTATAACTCTAATCACACTATATTTAATTAAAAAAACCCATTATAACATATACCACAGGCTGCATAATATCCTAAATCTAAGTGAAAGAAAACCAACATATTTGTAGGATTTGGTAAATCAACTGCGCTCTATCAAAAACTGAAAACTTACCTAATAAAATCAAAACAATGCAAATAAACAAAGACCAATCCAAACAAACCCATTTGAACAACGTAAAAAAACGTACCGATATAATTGGCATAAATCACATCAACCAACAAATACCGATGTAAACGACCTTCTGCTAAACCAACTAATTTATGCTTCTAAGGTTCATGTTTTGGCATTTCATTGCCAAATATTTTAAAACACAAACAATTTTATAGCCAGAAAAGTTTTCAAAAACATTAACGAATAACACAATAAACTATTAGGACCAAACTACGAACAACGATCACTCTTAGCATCTTACAACAATCCACCCAATAGAGCCTGTTAGAACAGATCTCTAACAAACGACAATCTGGCCAACCAAAATTGGAACCACACAACCATTTCATGTCGACCGAAAACGATCATTCCATAACTGATAAAGCAAAAGTATAGGAATAAATAATCCACTTTATTTAAAAAATCCAACCGAAACTATCGACAGCATCCCAGAATGATGCTTTCAATGAAAACCGTTGCTGAAATTTGTCCAAACAATCCAATACTATCCAAACTGACCTAATTTATCAAGTCACAAACTAAAATAGAGTCAAACCACAAGAATTAAGATGCAGACAATTTTAGATTATTCCATTTCTAACTAACCAACCCTGATGAAAATGAATCAAACTCAACATAGAGAAACCATCTAGTAGAGATAGAGTATAGTTAAGTTTAATCAAACCTATTCGTCCAACTCCTATGAAACTGAGTCTATCCATACATAAAGAGAAGCAATTACAAATTATCCAAAACGAAGCAAACCGTGGCAAACCAATAAAAAATCAATCAAAAATCAAAACTGGCAGAAGCAAACCAGGCATACCCAAATAAAATAGGAAATCAAATCAACTGCTCTCTAAAATATAAGTAGACCAAGTCGTAGGTAAATAAAACAAATGAGCTTAGATCAATCGAAACAATCCCGTATAAACAATCTAAAAAAACCAAAAAAAGAAACTTGTTTTAATCAATTAACCCACAAGAATAGAGCTTATTATAACTCTAATCACACTATATTTAATTAAACAAACCCATTATAACATTTACCACAGGCTGCATAATATCCCAAATCTAAGTGAAAAAAAACCAACATATTTGTAGGAGTTGGGAAATCAACTGCGCTCTATCAAAAACTGAAAACTTACCTAATAAAATCAAAACAATGCAAATAAACAACGACCAATCCAAACAAACACATTTGAACAACGTAAAAAAACGTACAGATATAATTGGCATAAATCACATCAACCAACAAATACCGATGTAAACGACCTTCTGCTAAACCAACTAATTTATGCTTCTAAGGTTCATGTTTTGGCATTTCATTGCCAAATATTTTAAAACACAAACAATTTTATAGCCAGAAAAGTTTTCAAAAACATTAACGAATAACACAATAAACTATTAGGACCAAACTAAGAACAACGATCACTATTAGCATCTTACAACAATCCACCCAATAGAGTCTGTTAGAAGAGAGCTCTAACGAAAGCCAATCTGGCCAACCAAAATTGGAACCACACAACCATTTCAGGTCGACCGAAAACGATCATTCCATAACTGATAAAGCAAAAGTATAGGAATAAATAATCCACTTTATTTAAAAAATCCAACCGAAACTATCGACAGCATCCCAGAATGATGCTTTCAATGAAAACCGTTGCTGAAATTTGTCCAAACAATCCAATACTATCCAAACTGACCTAATTTATCAAGTCAAAAACTAAAATAGAGTCAAACCACATGAATTAAGATGCAGAGAATTTTAGATTATTCCATTTCTAACTAACCAACCCTGATGAAAATGAATCAAACTCAACATAGAGAAACCATCTAGTAGAGATAGAGTATAGTTAAGTTTAATCAAACCTATTCGTCCAACTCCTATGAAACTGAGTCTATCCATACATAAAGAGAAGCAATTACAAATTATCCAAAACGAAGCAAGCCGTGGCAAACCAATAAAAAATCAATCAAAAATCAAAACTGGCGGAAGCAAACCTGGCATACCCAAATAAATAGGAAATCAAATCAACTCCTCTCTAAAATATAAGTAGACCAAGTCGTAGGTAAATAAAACAAATGAGCGTAGATCAATCGAAACAATCCCGTATAAACAATCTAAAAAAACCAAAAAAAGAAACTTGTTTTAATCAATTTAACCCACAAGAATAGAGTTTATTATAACTCTAATCACACTGTATTTAATTAAAGAAACCCATTATAACATATACCACAGGCTGCATAATATCCCAAATCTAAGTGAAAGAAAACCAACATATTTTTAGGAGTTGGGAAATCAACTGCGCTCTATCAAAAACTGAAAATTTACCAAATAAAATCAAAACAATGCAAATAAACAACGACCAATCCAAACAAACCCATTTGAACAACGTAAAAAAACGTACAGATATAATTGGCATAAATCACATCAACCAACAAATACCGATGTAAACGACCTTCTGCTAAACCAACTAATTTATGCTTCTAAGGTTCATGTTTTGGCATTTCATTGCCAAATATTTTAAAACACAAACAATTTCATAGCCAGAAAAGTTTTCAAAAACATTAACGAATAACACAATAAACTATTAGGACCAAACTACGAACAACGATCACTCTTAGCATCTTACAACAATCCACCCACTAGAGTCTGTTAGAACAGAGCTCTAACAAAAGCCAATCTGGCCAACCAAAATTGGAACCACACAACCATTTCATGTCGACCGAAAATGATCATTCCATAACTGATAAAGCAAAACTATAGGAATAAATAATCCATTTTATTTAAAAAATCCAACCGAAACTATCGACAACATCCCAGAATGATGCTTTCAATGAAAACCGTTGCTGAAATTTGTCCAAACAATCCAATACTATCCAAACTGACCTAATTTATCAAGTCAAAAACTAAAATAGAGTCAAACCACATGAATTAAGATGCAGACAATTTTAGATTATTCCATTTCTAACTATCCAACCCTGATGAAAATGAGTCAAACTCAACATAGAGAAACCATCTAGTAGAGATAGAGTATAGTTAAGTTTAATCAAACCTATTCGTCCAACTCCTATGAAACTGAGTCTATCCATACATAAAGAGAAGCAATTACAAATTATCCAAAACGAAACAAGCCGTGGCAAACCAATAAAAAATCATTCAAAAATCAAAACTGGCGGAAGCAAACCAGGCATACCCAAATAAAATAAGAAATCAAATCAACTCCTCTCTAAAATATAAGTAGACCAAGTCGTAGGTAAATAAAACAAATGAGCGTAGATCAATCGAAACAATCCCGTATAAACAATCTAAAAAAACCAAAAAAAGAAACTTGTTTTAATCAATTTAACCCACAAGAATAGAGCTTATTATAACTCTAATCACACTATCTTTAATTAAACAAACCCATTATAACATATACCACTGGCTGCATAATATCCCAAATCTAAGTGAAAGAAAACCAACATATTTGTAGGAGTTGGGAAATCAACTGCGCTCTATCAAAAACTGAAAACTTACCTAATAAAATCAAAACAATGCAAATAAACAACGACCAATCCAAACAAACCCATTTGAACAACGTAAAAAAACGTACAGATATAATTTGCATAAATCACATCAACCAACAAATACCGATGTAAACGACCTTCTGCTAAACCAACTAATTTATGCTTCTAAGGTTCATGTTTTGGCATTTCATTGCCAAATATTTTAAAACACAAACAATTTCATAGCCAGAAAAGTTTTCAAAAACATTAACGAATAACACAATAAACTATTAGGACCAAACTAAGAACAACGATCACTATTAGCATCTTACAACAATCCACCCAATAGAGTCTGTTAGAAGAGAGCTCTAACGAAAGCCAATCTGGCCAACCAAAATTGGAACCACACAACCATTTCAGGTCGACCGAAACCGATCATTCCATAACTGATAAAGCAAAAGTATAGGAATAAATAATCCACTTTATTTAAAAAATCCAACCGAAACTATCGACAGCATCCCAGAATGATGCTTTCAATGAAAACCGTTGCTGAAATTTGTCCAAACAATCCAATACTATCCAAACTGACCTAATTTATCAAGTCAAAAACTAAAATAGAATCAAACCACATGAATTAAGATGCAGAGAATTTTAGATTATTCCATTTCTAACTAACCAACCCTGATGAAAATGAATCAAACTCAACATAGAGAAACCATCTAGTAGAGATAGAGTATAGTTAAGTTTAATCAAACCTATTCGTCCAACTCCTATGAAACTGAGTCTATCCATACATAAAGAGAAGCAATTACAAATTATCCAAAACGAAGCAAGCCGTGGCAAACCAATAAAAAATCAATCAAAAATCAAAACTGGCGGAAGCAAACCTGGCATACCCAAATAAAATAGGAAATCAAATCAACTCCTCTCTAAAATATAAGTAGACCAAGTCGTAGGTAAATAAAACAAATGAGCGTAGATCAATCGAAACAATCCCGTATAAACAATCTTAAAAAACCAAAAAAAGAAACTTGTTTTAATCAATTTAACCCACAAGAATAGAGTTTATTATAACTCTAATCACACTGTATTTAATTAAAGAAACCCATTATAACATATACCACAGGCTGCATAATATCCCAAATCTAAGTGAAAGAAAACCAACATATTTTTAGGAGTTGGGAAATCAACTGCGCTCTATCAAAAACTGAAAATTTACCAAATAAAATCAAAACAATGCAAATAAACAACGACCAATCCAAACAAACCCATTTGAACAACGTAAAAAAACGTACAGATATAATTGGCATAAATCACATCAACCAACAAATACCGATGTAAACGACCTTCTGCTAAACCAACTAATTTATGCTTCTAAGGTTCATGTTTTGGCATTTCATTGCCAAATATTTTAAAACACAAACAATTTCATAGCTAGAAAAGTTTTCAAAAACATTAACGAATAACACAATAAACTATTAGGACCAAACTACGAACAACGATCACTCTTAGCATCTTACAACAATCCACCCACTAGAGTCTGTTAGAACAGAGCTCTAACAAAAGCCAATCTGGCCAACCAAAATTGGAACCACACAACCATTTCATGTCGACCGAAAATGATCATTCCATAACTGATAAAGCAAAACTATAGGAATAAATAATCCACTTTATTTAAAAAATCCAACCGAAACTATCGACAACATCCCAGAATGATGCTTTCAATGAAAACCGTTGCTGAAATTTGTCCAAACAATCCAATACTATCCAAACTGACCTAATTTATCAAGTCAAAAACTAAAATAGAGTCAAACCACATGAATTAAGATGCAGACAATTTTAGATTATTCCATTTCTAACTATCCAACCCTGATGAAAATGAGTCAAACTCAACATAGAGAAACCATCTAGTAGAGATAGAGTATAGTTAAGTTTAATCAAACCTTTTCGTCCAACTCCTATGAAACTGAGTCTATCCATACATAAAGAGAAGCAATTACAAATTATCCAAAACGAAGCAAACCGTGGCAAACCAATAAAAAATCAATCAAAAATCAAAACTGGCGGAAGCAAACCAGGCATACCCAAATAAAATAGGAAATCAAATCAACTGCTCTCTAAAATATAAGTAGACCAAGTCGTAGGTAAATAAAACAAATGAGCGTAGATCAATCGAAACAATCCCGTATAAACAATCTAAAAAAACCAAAAAAAGAAACTTGTTTTAATCAATTTAACCCACAAGAATAGAGTTTATTATAACTCTAATCACACTGTATTTAATTAAAGAAACCCATTATAACATATACCACAGGCTGCATAATATCCCAAATCTAAGTGAAAGAAAACCAACATATTTGTAGGAGTTGGGAAATCAACTGCGCTCTATCAAAAACTGAAAACTTACCTAATAAAATCAAAACAATGCAAATAAACAACGACCAATCCAAACAAACCCATTTGAACAATGTAAAAAAACGTACAAATATAATTGGCATAAATCACATCAACCAACAAATACCGATGTAAACGACCTTCTGCTAAACCAACTAATTTATGCTTCTAAGGTTCATGTTTTGGTATTTCATTGCCAAATATTTTAAAACACAAACAATTTCATAGCCAGAAAAGTTTTCAAAAACATTAACGAATAACACAATAAACAATTAGGACCAAACTACGAACAACGATCACTCTTAGCATCTTACAACAATCCACCCAATAGAGCCTGTTAGAACAGAGCTTTAACAAAAGACAATCTGGAAAACAAAAATTGGAACCACACCACCATTTCATGTCGACCGAAAACGATCATTCCATAACTGATAAAGCAAAAGTATAGGAATAAATAATCCACTTTATTTAAAAAATCCAACTGAAACTATCGACAGCATCCCAGAATGATGCTTTCAATGAAAACCGTTGCTGAAATTTGTCCAAACAATCCAATACTATCCAAACTGACCTAATTTATCAAGTCAAAAACTAAAATAGAGTCAAACCACATGAATTAAGATGCAGACAATTTTAGATTATTCCATTTCTAACTAACCAACACTGATGAAAATGAATCAAACTCAACATAGAGAAACCATCTAGTAGAGATAGAGTATAGTTAAGTTTAATCAAACCTATTCGTCCAACTCCTATGAAACTGAATCTATCCATACATAAAGAGAAGCAATTACAAATTATCCAAAACGAAGCAAGCCGTGGCAAACCAATAAAAAATCAATCAAAAATCAAAACTGGCGGAAGCAAACCAGGCATACCCAAATAAAATAGGAAATCAAATCAACTGCTTTCAAAAATATAAGTAGACCAAGTCGTAGGTAAATAAAACAAATGAGCGTAGATCAATCGAAACAATCCCGTATAAACAATCTAAAAAAACCAAAAAAAGAAACTTGTTTTAATCAATTTAACCCACAAGAATAGAGCTTATTATAACTCTAATCACAGTATATTTAATTAAACAAACCCATTATAACATATACCACAGGCTGCATAATATCCAAAATCTAAGTGAAAGAAAACCAACATATTTGTAGGAGTTGGGAAATCAATTGCGCTTTATCAAAAACTGAAAACTTACCTAATAAAATCAAAACAATGCAAATAAACAACGACCAATCCAAACAAACCCATTTGAACAACGTAAAAAAACGTACAGATATAATTGGCATAAATCACATCAACCAACAAATACCGATGTAAACGACCTTCTGCTAAACCAACTAATTTATGCTTCTAAGGTTCATGTTTTGGCATTTCATTGCCAAATATTTTAAAACAAAAACAATTTCATAGCCAGAAAAGTTTTCAAAAACATTAACGAATAACACAATAAACTATTAGGACCAAACTACGAACAACGATCACTCTTAGCATCTTACAACAATCCACCCAATAGAGCCTGTTAGAACAGAGCTCTAACAAAAGCCAATCTGGCCAACCAAAATTGGAACCACACAACCATTTCATGTCGACCGAAAACGATAATTCCATAACTGATAAAGCAAAAGTATAGGAATAAATAATCCACTTTATTTAAAAAATCCAACCGAAACTATCGACAGCATCCCTGAATGATGCTTTCAATGAAAACCGTTGCTGAAATTTGTCCAAACAATCCAATACTATCCAAACTGACCAAATTTAGCAAGTCACAAACTAAAATAGAGTCAAACCACATGAATTAAGATGCAGACAATTTTAGATTATTCCATTTCTAACTAACCAACCCTGATGAAAATGAATCAAACTCAACATAGAGAAACCATCTAGTAGAGATAGAGTATAGTTAGGTTTAATCAAACCTATTCGTCCAACTCCTATGAAACTGAATCTATCCATACATAAAGAGAAGCAATTACAAATTATCCAAAACGAAGCAAGCCGTGGCAAACCAATAAAAAATCAATCAAAAATCAAAACTGGCGGAAGCAAACCAGGCATACCCAAATAAAATAGGAAATCAAATCAACTGCTTTCAAAAATATAAGTAGACCAAGTCGTAGGTAAATAAAACAAATGAGCGTAGATCAATCGAAACAATCCCGTATAAACAATCTAAAAAACCAAAAAAACAAACTTGTTTTAATCAATTTAACCCACAAGAATAGAGCTTATTATAACTCTAATCACACTATATTTTATTAAACAAACCCATTATAACATATACCACAGGCTGCATAATATCCCAAATCTAAGTGAAAAAAAACCAACATATTTGTAGGAGTTGGGAAATCAACTGCGCTTTATCAAAAACTGAAAACTTACCAAATAAAATCAAAACAATGCAAATAAACAACGACCAATCCAAACAAACCCATTTGAACAATGTAAAAAAATGTACAGATATAATTGGCATAAATCACATCAACCAACAAATACCGATGTAAACGACCTTCTGCTAAACCAACTAATTTATGCTTATAAGGTTCATGTTTTGGTATTTCATTGCCAAATATTTTAAAACACAAACAATTTCATAGCCAGAAAAGTTTTCAAAAACATTAACGAATAACACAATAAACTATTAGGACCAAACTACGAACAACGATCACTCTTAGCATCTTACAACAATCCACCCAATAGAGCCTGTTAAAACAGAGCTCTAACAAAAGACAATCTGGACAACCAAAATTGGAACCACACAACCATTTCATGTCGACCGAAAACGATCATTCCATAACTGATAAAGCAAAAGTATAGGAATAAATAATCCACTTTATTTAAAAAATCCAACCGAAACTATCGACAGCATCCCTGAATGATGCTTTCAATGAAAACCGTTGCTGAAATTTGTCTAAACAATCCAATACTATCCAAACTGACCAAATTTAGCAAGTCACAAACTAAAATAGAATCAAACCACATGAATTAAGATGCAGGCAATTTTAGATTATTCCATTTATAACTAACCAACCCTGATGAAAACGAATCAAACTCAACATAGAGAAACCATCTAGTAGAGATAGAGTATAGTTAAGTTTAATCAAACCTATTCGTCCAACTCCTATGAAACTGAATCTATCCATACATAAAGAGAAGCAATTACAAATTATCCAAAACGAAGCAAGCCATGGCAAACCAATAAAAAATCAATCAAAATTCAAAACTGGCGGAAGCAAACCAGGCATACCCAAATAAAATAGGAAATCAAATCAACTGCTCTCTAAAATATAAGTAGACCAAGTCGTAGGTAAATAAAACAAATGAGCGTAGATCAATCGAAACAATCCCGTATAAACAATCTAAAAAACCAAAAAAACAAACTTGTTTTAATCAATTTAACCCACAAGAATAGAGCTTATTATAACTCTAATCACACTATATTTTATTAAACAAACCCATTATAACATATACCACAGGCTGCATAATATCCCAAATCTAAGTGAAAAAAAACCAACATATTTGTAGGAGTTGGGAAATCAACTGCGCTCTTTCAAAAACTGAAAACTTACCTAATAAAATCAAAACAATGCAAATAAACAACGACCAATCCAAACAAACCCATTTGAACAATGTAAAAAAACGTACAAATATAATTGGCATAAATCACATCAACCAACAAATACCGATGTAAACGACCTTCTGCTAAACCAACTAATTTATGCTTATAAGGTTCATGTTTTGGTATTTCATTGCCAAATATTTTAAAACACAAACAATTTCATAGCCAGAAAAGTTTTCAAAAACATTAACGAATAACACAATAAACTATTAGGACCAAACTACGAACAACGATCACTCTTAGCATCTTACAACAATCCACCCAATAGAGCCTGTTAAAACAGAGCTCTAACAAAAGACAATCTGGACAACCAAAATTGGAACCACACAACCATTTCATGTCGACCGAAAACGATCATTCCATAACTGATAAAGCAAAAGTATAGGAATAAATAATCCACTTTATTTAAAAAATCCAACCGAAACTATCGACAGCATCCCTGAATGATGCTTTCAATGAAAACCGTTGCTGAAATTTGTCTAAACAATCCAATACTATCCAAACTGACCAAATTTAGCAAGTCACAAACTAAAATAGAATCAAACCACATGAATTAAGATGCAGGCAATTTTAGATTATTCCATTTCTAACTAACCAACCCTGATGAAAACGAATCAAACTCAACATAGAGAAACCATCTAGTAGAGATAGAGTATAGTTAAGTTTAATCAAACCTATTCGTCCAACTCCTATGAAACTGAATCTATCCATACATAAAGAGAAGCAATTACAAATTATCCAAAACGAAGCATGCCGTGGCAAACCAATAAAAAATCAATCAAAAATCAAAACTGGCGGAAGCAAATCAGGCATACCCAAATAAAATAGGAAATCAAATCATCTCCTCTCTAAAATATAAGTAGACCAAGTCGTAGGTAAATAAAACAAATGAGCGTAGATCAATCGAAACAATCCCGTATAAACAATCTAAAAAACCAAAAAAACAAACTTGTTTTAATCAATTTAACCCACAAGAATAGAGCTTATTATAACTCTAATCACACTGTATTTTATTAAACAAACCCATTATAACATATACCACAGGCTGCATAATATCCCAAATCTAAGTGAAAAAAAACCAACATATTTGTAGGAGTTGGGAAATCAACTGCGCTCTATCAAAAACTAAAAACTTACCTAATAAAATCAAAACAATGCAAATAAACAACGACCAATCCAAACAAACCCATTTGAACAACGTAAAAAAACGTACAGATATAATTGGCATAAATCACATCAACCAACAAATACCGATGTAAACGACCTTCTGCTAAACCAACTAATTTATGCTTCTAATGTTCATGTTTTGGCATTTCATTGCCAAATATTTTAAAACACAAACAATTTCATAGCCAGAAAAGTTTTACGAAGCAAGCCGTGGCAAACCAATAAAAAATCAATCAAAAATCAAAACTGGCGGAAGCAAACCTGGCATACCCAAATAAATAAGAAATCAAATCAACTCCTCTCTAAAATATAAGTAGACCAAGTCGTAGGTAAATAAAACAAATGAGCGTAGATCAATCGAAACAATCCCGTATAAACAATCTAAAAAAACCAAAAAAAGAAACTTGTTTTAATCAATTTAACCCACAAGAATAGAGTTTATTATAACTCTAATCACACTGTATTTAATTAAAGAAACCCATTATAACATATACCACAGGCTGCATAATATCCCAAATCTAAGTGAAAGAAAACCAACATATTTTTAGGAGTTGGGAAATCAACTGCGCTCTATCAAAAACTGAAAATTTACCAAATAAAATCAAAACAATGCAAATAAACAACGACCAATCCAAACAAACCCATTTGAACAACGTATAAAAACGTACAGATATAATTGGCATAAATCACATCAACCAACAAATACCGATGTAAACGACCTTCTGCTAAACCAACTAATTTATGCTTCTAATGTTCATGTTTTGGCATTTCATTGCCAAATATTTTAAAACACAAACAATTTCATAGCCAGAAAAGTTTTCAAAAACATTAACGAATAACACAATAAACTATTAGGACCAAACTACGAACAACGATCACTCTTAGCATCTTACAACAATCCACCCACTAGAGTCTGTTAGAACAGAGCTCTAACAAAAGCCAATCTGGCCAACCAAAATTGGAACCACACAACCATTTCATGTCGACCGAAAATGATCATTCCATATCTGATAAAGCAAAACTATAGGAATAAATAATCCATTTTATTTAAAAAATCCAACCGAAACTATCGACAACATCCCAGAATGATGCTTTCAATGAAAACCGTTGCTGAAATTTGTCCAAACAATCCAATACTATCCAAACTGACCTAATTTATCAAGTCAAAAACTAAAATAGAGTCAAACCACATGAATTAAGATGCAGACAATTTTAGATTATTCCATTTCTAACTATCCAACCCTGATGAAAATGAGTCAAACTCAACATAGAGAAACCATCTAGTAGAGATAGAGTATAGTTAAGTTTAATCAAACCTATTCGTCCAACTCCTATGAAACTGAGTCTATCCATACATAAAGAGAAGCAATTACAAATTATCCAAAACGAAACAAGCCGTGGCAAACCAATAAAAAATCATTCAAAAATCAAAACTGGCGGAAGCAAACCAGGCATACCCAAATAAAATAAGAAATCAAATCAACTCCTCTCTAAAATATAAGTAGACCAAGTCGTAGGTAAATAAAACAAATGAGCGTAGATCAATCGAAACAATCCCGTATAAACAATCTAAAAAAACCAAAAAAAGAAACTTGTTTTAATCAATTTAACCCACAAGAATAGAGCTTATTATAACTCTAATCACACTATCTTTAATTAAACAAACCCATTATAACATATACCACTGGCTGCATAATATCCCAAATCTAAGTGAAAGAAAACCAACATATTTGTAGGAGTTGGGAAATCAACTGCGCTCTATCAAAAACTGAAAACTTACCTAATAAAATCAAAACAATGCAAATAAACAACGACCAATCCAAACAAACCCATTTGAACAACGTAAAAAAACGTACAGATATAATTTGCATAAATCACATCAACCAACAAATACCGATGTAAACGACCTTCTGCTAAACCAACTAATTTATGCTTCTAAGGTTCATGTTTTGCCATTTCATTGCCAAATATTTTAAAACACAAACAATTTCATAGCCAGAAAAGTTTTCAAAAACATTAACGAATAACACAATAAACTATTAGGACCAAACTAAGAACAACGATCACTATTAGCATCTTACAACAATCCACCCAATAGAGTCTGTTAGAAGAGAGCTCTAACGAAAGCCAATCTGGCCAACCAAAATTGGAACCACACAACCATTTCAGGTCGACCGAAACCGATCATTCCATAACTGATAAAGCAAAAGTATAGGAATAAATAATCCACTTTATTTAAAAAATCCAACCGAAACTATCGACAGCATCCCAGAATGATGCTTTCAATGAAAACCGTTGCTGAAATTTGTCCAAACAATCCAATACTATCCAAACTGACCTAATTTATCAAGTCAAAAACTAAAATAGAATCAAACCACATGAATTAAGATGCAGAGAATTTTAGATTATTCCATTTCTAACTAACCAACCCTGATGAAAATGAATCAAACTCAACATAGAGAAACCATCTAGTAGAGATAGAGTATAGTTAAGTTTAATCAAACCTATTCGTCCAACTCCTATGAAACTGAGTCTATCCATACATAAAGAGAAGCAATTACAAATTATCCAAAACGAAGCAAGCCGTGGCAAACCAATAAAAAATCAATCAAAAATCAAAACTGGCGGAAGCAAACCTGGCATACCCAAATAAAATAAGAAATCAAATCAACTCCTCTCTAAAATATAAGTAGACCAAGTCGTAGGTAAATAAAACAAATGAGCGTAGATCAATCGAAACAATCCCGTATAAACAATCTTAAAAAACCAAAAAAAGAAACTTGTTTTAATCAATTTAACCCACAAGAATAGAGTTTATTATAACTCTAATCACACTGTATTTAATTAAAGAAACCCATTATAACATATACCACAGGCTGCATAATATCCCAAATCTAAGTGAAAGAAAACCAACATATTTTTAGGAGTTGGGAAATCAACTGCGCTCTATCAAAAACTGAAAATTTACCAAATAAAATCAAAACAATGCAAATAAACAACGACCAATCCAAACAAACCCATTTGAACAACGTAAAAAAACGTACAGATATAATTGGCATAAATCACATCAACCAACAAATACCGATGTAAACGACCTTCTGCTAAACCAACTAATTTATGCTTCTAAGGTTCATGTTTTGGCATTTCATTGCCAAATATTTTAAAACACAAACAATTTCATAGCTAGAAAAGTTTTCAAAAACATTAACGAATAACACAATAAACTATTAGGACCAAACTACGAACAACGATCACTCTTAGCATCTTACAACAATCCACCCACTAGAGTCTGTTAGAACAGAGCTCTAACAAAAGCCAATCTGGCCAACCAAAATTGGAACCACACAACCATTTCATGTCGACCGAAAATGATCATTCCATAACTGATAAAGCAAAACTATAGGAATAAATAATCCACTTTATTTAAAAAATCCAACCGAAACTATCGACAACATCCCAGAATGATGCTTTCAATGAAAACCGTTGCTAAAATTTGTCCAAACAATCCAATACTATCCAAACTGACCTAATTTATCTAGTCAAAAACTAAAATAGAGTCAAACCACATGAATTAAGATGCAGACAATTTTAGATTATTCCATTTCTAACTATCCAACCCTGATGAAAATGAGTCAAACTCAACATAGAGAAACCATCTAGTAGAGATAGAGTATAGTTAAGTTTAATCAAACCTTTTCGTCCAACTCCTATGAAACTGAGTCTATCCATACATAAAGAGAAGCAATTACAAATTATCCAAAACGAAGCAAACCGTGGCAAACCAATAAAAAATCAATCAAAAATCAAAACTGGCGGAAGCAAACCAGGCATACCCAAATAAAATAGGAAATCAAATCAACTGCTCTCTAAAATATAAGTAGACCAAGTCGTAGGTAAATAAAACAAATGAGCGTAGATCAATCGAAACAATCCCGTATAAACAATCTAAAAAAACCAAAAAAAGAAACTTGTTTTAATCAATTTAACCCACAAGAATAGAGTTTATTATAACTCTAATCACACTGTATTTAATTAAAGAAACCCATTATAACATATACCACAGGCTGCATAATATCCCAAATCTAAGTGAAAGAAAACCAACATATTTTTAGGAGTTGGGAAATCAACTGCGCTCTATCAAAAACTGAAAATTTACCAAATAAAATCAAAACAATGCAAATAAACAACGACCAATCCAAACAAACCCATTTGAACAACGTAAAAAAACGTACAGATATAATTGGCATAAATCACATCAACCAACAAATACCGATGTAAACGACCTTCTGCTAAACCAACTAATTTATGCTTCTAATGTTCATGTTTTGGCATTTCATTGCCAAATATTTTAAAACACAAACAATTTCATAGCCAGAAAAGTTTTCAAAAACATTAACGAATAACACAATAAACTATTAGGACCAAACTACGAACAACGATCACTCTTAGCATCTTACAACAATCCACCCACTAGAGTCTGTTAGAACAGAGCTCTAACAAAAGCCAATCTGGCCAACCAAAATTGGAACCACACAACCATTTCATGTCGACCGAAAACGATCATTCCATAACTGATAAAGCAAAAGTATAGGAATAAATAATCCACTTTATTTAAAAAATCCAACCGAAACTATCGACAACATCCCAGAATGATGCTTTCAATGAAAACCGTTGCTGAAATTTGTCCAAACAATCCAATACTATCCAAACTGACCTAATTTATCAAGTCAAAAACTAAAATAGAGTCAAACCACATGAATTAAGATGCAGACAATTTTAGATTATTCCATTTCTAACTAGCCAACCCTGATGAAAATGAGTCAAACTCAACATAGAGAAACCATCTAGTAGAGATAGAGTATAGTTAAGTTTAATCAAACCTATTCGTCCAACTCCTATGAAACTGAGTCTATCCATACATAAAGAGAAGCAATTACAAATTATCCAAAACGAAACAAGCCGTGGCAAACCAATAAAAAATCATTCAAAAATCAAAACTGGCGGAAGCAAACCAGGCATACCCAAATAAAATAAGAAATCAAATCAACTCCTCTCTAAAATATAAGTAGACCAAGTCGTAGGTAAATAAAACAAATGAGCGTAGATCAATCGAAACAATCCCATATAAACAATCTAAAAAAACCAAAAAAAGAAACTTGTTTTAATCAATTTAACCCACAAGCATAGAGCTTATTATAACTCTAATCACACTATATTTAATTAAACAAACCCATTATAACATATACCACAGGCTGCATAATATCCTAAATCTAAGTGAAAGAAAACCAACATATTTGTAGGATTTGGTAAATCAACTGCGCTCTATCAAAAACTGAAAATTTACCAAATAAAATCAAAACAATGCAAATAAACAACGACCAATCCAAACAAACCCATTTGAACAACGTAAAAAAACGTACAGATATAATTGGCATAAATCACATCAACCAACAAATACCGATGTAAACGACCTTCTGCTAAACCAACTAATTTATGCTTCTAAGGTTCATGTTTTGGCATTTCATTGCCAAATATTTTAAAACACAAACAATTTCATAGCTAGAAAAGTTTTCAAAAACATTAACGAATAACACAATAAACTATTAGGACCAAACTACGAACAACGATCACTCTTAGCATCTTACAACAATCCACCCACTAGAGTCTGTTAGAACAGAGCTCTAACAAAAGCCAATCTGGCCAACCAAAATTGGAACCACACAACCATTTCATGTCGACCGAAAATGATCATTCCATAACTGATAAAGCAAAACTATAGGAATAAATAATCCACTTTATTTAAAAAATCCAACCGAAACTATCGACAACATCCCAGAATGATGCTTTCAATGAAAACCGTTGCTGAAATTTGTCCAAACAATCCAATACTATCCAAACTGACCTAATTTATCAAGTCAAAAACTAAAATAGAGTCAAACCACATGAATTAAGATGCAGACAATTTTAGATTATTCCATTTCTAACTATCCAACCCTGATGAAAATGAGTCAAACTCAACATAGAGAAACCATCTAGTAGAGATAGAGTATAGTTAAGTTTAATCAAACCTATTCGTCCAACTCCTATGAAACTGAATCTATCCATACATAAAGAGAAGCAATTACAAATTATCCAAAACGAAGCAAGCCGTGGCAAACCAATAAAAAATCAATCAAAAATCAAAACTGGCGGAAGCAAACCAGGCATACCCAAATAAAATAGGAAATCAAATCAACTGCTTTCAAAAATATAAGTAGACCAAGTCGTAGGTAAATAAAACAAATGAGCGTAGATCAATCGAAACAATCCCGTATAAACAATCTAAAAAAACCAAAAAAAGAAACTTGTTTTAATCAATTTAACCCACAAGAATAGAGCTTATTATAACTCTAATCACAGTATATTTAATTAAACAAACCCATTATAACATATACCACAGGCTGCATAATATCCAAAATCTAAGTGAAAGAAAACCAACATATTTGTAGGAGTTGGGAAATCAATTGCGCTTTATCAAAAACTGAAAACTTACCTAATAAAATCAAAACAATGCAAATAAACAACGACCAATCCAAACAAACCCATTTGAACAACGTAAAAAAACGTACAGATATAATTGGCATAAATCACATCAACCAACAAATACCGATGTAAACGACCTTCTGCTAAACCAACTAATTTATGCTTCTAAGGTTCATGTTTTGGCATTTCATTGCCAAATATTTTAAAACAAAAACAATTTCATAGCCAGAAAAGTTTTCAAAAACATTAACGAATAACACAATAAACTATTAGGACCAAACTACGAACAACGATCACTCTTAGCATCTTACAACAATCCACCCAATAGAGCCTGTTAGAACAGAGCTCTAACAAAAGCCAATCTGGCAACCAAAATTGGAACCACACAACCATTTCATGTCGACCGAAAACGATAATTCCATAACTGATAAAGCAAAAGTATAGGAATAAATAATCCACTTTATTTAAAAAATCCAACCGAAACTATCGACAGCATCCCTGAATGATGCTTTCAATGAAAACCGTTGCTGAAATTTGTCCAAACAATCCAATACTATCCAAACTGACCAAATTTAGCAAGTCACAAACTAAAATAGAGTCAAACCACATGAATTAAGATGCAGACAATTTTAGATTATTCCATTTCTAACTAACCAACCCTGATGAAAATGAATCAAACTCAACATAGAGAAACCATCTAGTAGAGATAGAGTATAGTTAGGTTTAATCAAACCTATTCGTCCAACTCCTATGAAACTGAATCTATCCATACATAAAGAGAAGCAATTACAAATTATCCAAAACGAAGCAAGCCGTGGCAAACCAATAAAAAATCAATCAAAAATCAAAACTGGCGGAAGCAAACCAGGCATACCCAAATAAAATAGGAAATCAAATCAACTGCTTTCAAAAATATAAGTAGACCAAGTCGTAGGTAAATAAAACAAATGAGCGTAGATCAATCGAAACAATCCCGTATAAACAATCTAAAAAAACCAAAAAAAGAAACTTGTTTTAATCAATTTAACCCACAAGAATAGAGCTTATTATAACTCTAATCACACTATATTTAATTAAACAAACCCATTATAACATATACCACAGGCTGCATAATATCCCAAATCTAAGTGAAAAAAAACCAACATATTTGTAGGAGTTGGGAAATCAACTGCGCTTTATCAAAAACTGAAAACTTACCAAATAAAATCAAAACAATGCAAATAAACAACGACCAATCCAAACAAACCCATTTGAACAATGTAAAAAAATGTACAGATATAATTGGCATAAATCACATCAACCAACAAATACCGATGTAAACGACCTTCTGCTAAACCAACTAATTTATGCTTATAAGGTTCATGTTTTGGTATTTCATTGCCAAATATTTTAAAACACAAACAATTTCATAGCCAGAAAAGTTTTCAAAAACATTAACGAATAACACAATAAACTATTAGGACCAAACTACGAACAACGATCACTCTTAGCATCTTACAACAATCCACCCAATAGAGCCTGTTAAAACAGAGCTCTAACAAAAGTCAATCTGGACAACCAAAATTGGAACCACACAACCATTTCATGTCGACCGAAAACGATCATTCCATAACTGATAAAGCAAAAGTATAGGAATAAATAATCCACTTTATTTAAAAAATCCAACCGAAACTATCGACAGCATCCCTGAATGATGCTTTCAATGAAAACCGTTGCTGAAATTTGTCCAAACAATCCAATACTATCCAAACTGACCAAATTTATCAAGTCACAAACTAAAATAGAATCAAACCACATGAATTAAGATGCAGACAATTTTATATTATTCCATTTCTAACTAACCAACCCTGATGAAAATGAATCAAACTCAACATAGAGAAACCATCTAGTAGAGATAGAGTATAGTTAAGTTTCATCAAACCTATTCTTCCAACTCCTATGAAACTGAATCTATCCATACATAAAGAGAAGCAATTACAAATTATCCAAAACGAAGCAAGCCGTGGCAAACCAATAAAAAATCAATCAAAAATCAAAACTGGCGGAAGCAAACCAGGCATACCCAAATAAAATAGGAAATCAAATCAACTGCTCTCAAAAATATAAGTAGACCAAGTCGTAGGTAAATAAAACAAATGAGCGTAGATCAATCGAAACAATCCCGTATAAACAATCTAAAAAAACCAAAAAAAGAAACTTGTTTTAATCAATTTAACCCACAAGAATAGAGCTTATTATAACTCTAATCACACTATATTTTATTAAACAAACCCATTATAACATATACCACAGGCTGCATAATATCCCAAATCTAAGTGAAAAAAAACCAACATATTTGTAGGAGTTGGGAAATCAACTGCGCTCTATCAAAAACTGAAAACTTACCTAATAAAATCAAAACAATGCAAATAAACAACGACCAATCCAAACAAACCAATTTGAACAATGTAAAAAAACGTACAGATATAATTGGCATAAATCACATCAACCAACAAATACCGATGTAAACGACCTTCTGCTAAACCAACTAATTTATGCTTATAAGGTTCATGTTTTGGTATTTCATTGCCAAATATTTTAAAACACAAACAATTTCAAAGCCAGAAAAGTTTTCAAAAACATTAACGAATAACACAATAAACTATCAGGACCAAACTACGAACAACGATCACTCTTACCATCTTACAACAATCCACCCAATAGAGCCTGTTAGAACAGAGCTCTAACAAAAGACAATCTGGACAACCAAAATTGGAACCACACAACCATTTCATGTCGACAGAAAACGATCATTCCATAACTGATAAAGCAAAAGTATAGGAATAAATAATCCACTTTATTTAAAAAATCCAACCGAAACTATCGACAGCATCACAGAATGATGCTTTCAATGAAAACCGTTGCTGAAATTTGTCCAAACAATCCAATACTATCCAAACTGACCTAATTTATCAAGTCAAAAACTAAAATAGAGTCAAACCACATGAATTAAGATGCAGACAATTTTAGATTATTCCATTTCTAACTAACCAACACTGATGAAAATGAATCAAACTCAACATAGAGAAACCATCTAGTAGAGATAGAGTATAGTTAAGTTTAATCAAACCTATTCGTCCAACTCCTATGAAACTGAGTCTATCCATACATAAAGAGAAGCAATTAAAAATTATCCAAAACGAAACAAGCCGTGGCAAACCAATAAAAAATCAATCTAAAATCAAAACTGGCGGAAGCAAACCAGGCATACCCAAATAAAATAAGAAATCAAATCAACTCCTCTCTAAAATATAAGTAGACCAAGTCGTAGGTAAATAAAACAAATGAGCGTAGATCAATCGAAACAATCCCGTATAAACAATCTAAAAAAACCAAAAAAAAAACTTGTTTTAATCAATTTAACCCACAAGAATAGAGCTTATTATAATTCTAATCACAGTATATTTAATTAAACAAACCCATTATAACATATACCACAGGCTGCATAATATCCAAAATCTAAGTGAAAGAAAACCAACATATTTGTAGGAGTTGGGAAATCAACTGCGCTTTATCAAAAACTGAAAACTTACCTAATAAAATCAAAACAATGCAAATAAACAACGACCAATCCAAACAAACCCATTTGAACAACGTAAAAAAACGTACAGATATTATTGGCATAAATCACATCAACCAACAAATACCGATGTAAACGACCTTCTGCTAAACCAACTAATTTATGCTTCTAAGGTTCATGTTTTGGCATTTCATTGCCAAATATTTTAAAACACAAACAATTTCATAGCCAGAAAAGTTTTCAAAAACATTAACGAATAACACAATAAACTATTAGGACCAAACTACGAACAACGATCACTCTTAGCATCTTACAACAATCCACCCAATAGAGCCTGTTAGAACAGAGCTCTAACAAAAGCCAATCTGGCCAACCAAAATTGGAACCACACAACCATTTCATGTCGACCGAAAACGATCATTCCATAACTGATAAAGCAAAAGTATAGGAATAAATAATCCACTTTATTTAAAAAATCCAACCGAAACTATCGACAGCATCCCTGAATGATGCTTTCAATGAAAACCGTTGCTGAAATTTGTCCAAACAATCCAATACTATCCAAACTGACCAAATTTATCAAGTCACAAACTAAAATAGAGTCAAACCACATGAATTAAGATGCAGACAATTTTAGATTATTCCATTTATAACTAACCAACCCTGATGAAAATGAATCAAACTCAACATAGAGAAACCATCTAGTAGAGATAGAGTATAGTTAAGTTTAATCATACCTATTCGTCCAACTCCTATGAAACTGAATCTATCCATACATAAAGAGAAGCAATTACAAATTATCCAAAACGAAGCAAGCCGTGGCAAACCAATAAAAAATCAATCAAAAAACAAAACTGGCGGAAGCAAACCAGGCATACCCAAATAAAATAGGAAATCAAATCAACTGCTCTCTAAAATATAAGTAGACCAAGTCGTAGGTAAATAAAACAAATGAGCGTAGATCAATCGAAACAATCCCGTATAAACAATCTAAAAAACCAAAAAAATAAACTTGTTTTAATCAATTTAACCCACAAGAATAGAGCTTATTATAACTCTAATCACACTATATTTTATTAAACAAACCCATTATAACATATACCACAGGCTGCATAATATCCCAAATCTAAGTGAAAAAAAACCAACATATTTGTAGGAGTTGGGAAATCAACTGCGCTCTATCAAAAACTGAAAACTTACCTAATAAAATCAAAACAACGCAAATAAACAACGACCAATCCAAACAAACCCATTTGAACAATGTAAAAAAACGTACAAATATAATTGGCATAAATCACATCAACCAACAAATACCGATGTAAACGACCTTCTGCTAAACCAACTAATTTATGCTTCTAAGGTTCATGTTTCGGTTTTTCATTGCCAAATATTTTATAACACAAACAATTTCATAGCCAGAAAAGTTTTCAAAAACATTAACGAATAACACAATAAACTATTAGGACCAAACTACGAACAACGATCACTCTTAGCATCTTACAACAATCCACTCAATAGAGCCTGTTAGAACAGAGAGCTCTAACAAAAGACAATCTGGACAACCAAAATTGGAACCACACAACCATTTCATGTCGACCGAAAACGATCATTCCATAACTGATAAAGCAAAAGTATAGGAATAAATAATCCACTTTATTTAAAAAATCCAACCGAAACTATCGACAGCATCCCAGAATGATGCTTTCAATGAAAACCGTTGCTGAAATTTGTCCAAACAGTCCAATACTATCCAAACTGACCAAATTTATCAAGTCAAAAACTAAAATAGAGTCAAACCACATGAATTAAGATGCAGACAATTTTAGATTATTCCATTTCTAACTAACCAACACTGATGAAAATGAATCAAACTCAACATAGAGAAACCATCTAGTAGAGATAGAGTATAGTTAAGTTTAATCAAACCTATTCGTCCAACTCCTATGAAACTGAGTCTATCCATACATAAAGAGAAGCAATTAAAAATTATCCAAAACGAAACAAGCCGTGGCAAACCAATAAAAAATCAATCTAAAATCAAAACTGGCGGAAGCAAACCAGGCATACCCAAATAAAATAAGAAATCAAATCAACTCCTCTCTAAAATATAAGTAGACCAAGTCGTAGGTAAATAAAACAAATGAGCGTAGATCAATCGAAACAATCCCGTATAAACAATCTAAAAAAACCAAAAAAAGAAACTTGTTTTAATCAATTTAACCCACAAGAATAGAGCTTATTATAACTCTAATCACAGTATATTTAATTAAACAAACCCATTATAACATATACCACAGGCTGCATAATATCCAAAATCTAAGTGAAAGAAAACCAACATATTTGTAGGAGTTGGGAAATCAACTGCGCTTTATCAAAAACTGAAAACTTACCTAATAAAATCAAAACAATGCAAATAAACAACGACCAATCCAAACAAACCCATTTGAACAACGTAAAAAAACGTACAGATATAATTGGCATAAATCACATCAACCAACAAATACCGATGTAAACGACCTTCTGCTAAACCAACTAATTTATGCTTCTAAGGTTCATGTTTTGGCATTTCATTGCCAAATATTTTAAAACACAAACAATTTCATAGCCAGAAAAGTTTTCAAAAACATTAACGAATAACACAATAAACTATTAGGACCAAACTACGAACAACGATCACTCTTAGCATCTTACAACAATCCACCCAATAGAGCCTGTTAGAACAGATCTCTAACAAACGACAATCTGGACAACCAAAATTGGAACCACACAACTACTTCATGTCGACCTAAAACGATCATTCCATAACTGATAAAGCAAAAGTATAGGAATAAATAATCCACTTTATTTAAAAAATCCAACCGAAACTATCGACAGCATCCCTGAATGATGCTTTCAATGAAAACCGTTGCTGAAATTTGTCCAAACAATCCAATAATATCCAAACTGACCTAATTTATCAAGTTACAAACTAAAATAGAGTCTAACCACAAGAATTAAGATGCAGACAATTTTAGATTATTCCATTTCTAACTGACCAACCCTGATGAAAATGAATCAAACTCAACATAGAGAAACCATCTACTAGAGATAGAGTATAGTTAAGTTTAATCAAACCTATTCGTCCAACTCCTATGAAACTGAGTCTATCCAATCATAAAGAGAAGCAATTACAAATTATCCAAAATGAAGCAAACCGTGGCAAACCAATAAAAAATCAATCAAAAATCAAAACTGGCGGAAGCAAATCAGGCATACCCAAATAAAATAGGAAATCAAATCAACTGCTCTCTAAAATAGAAGTAGACCAAGTCGTAGGTAAATAAAACAAATGAGCGTAGATCAATCGAAACAATCCCGTATAAACAATCTAAAAAAACCAAAAAAAGAAACTTGTTTTAATCAATTAACCCACAAGAATAGAGCTTATTATAACTCTAATCACACTATATTTAATTAAACAAACCCATTATAACATATACCACAGGCTGCATAATATCCCAAATCTAAGTGAAAGAAAACCAACATATTTGTAGGAGTTGGGAAATCAACTGCGCTCTATCAAAAACTGAAAACTAACCTAATAAAATCAAAACAATGCAAATAAACAACGACCAATCCAAACAAACCCATTTGAACAACGTAAAAAAACGTACAGATATAATTGGCATAAATCACATCAACCAACAAATACCGATGTAAACGACCTTCTGCTAAACCAACTAATTTATGCTTCTAAGGTTCATGTTTTGGCATTTCATTGCCAAATATTTTAAAACACAAACAATTTCATAGCCAGAAAAGTTTTCAAAAACATTAACGAATAACACAATAAACTATTAGGACCAAACTACGAACAACGATCACTCTTAGCATCTTACAACAATCCACCCAATAGAGTCTATTAGAACAGAGTTCTAACAAAAGCCAATCTGGCAACCAAAATTGGAACCACACAACCATTTCATGTCGACCGAAAACGATCATTCCATAACTGATAAAGCAAAAGTATAGGAATAAATAATCCACTTTATTTAAAAAATCCAACCGAAACTATCGACAGCATCCCAGAATGATGCTTTCAATGAAAACCGTTGCAGAAATTTGTCCAAACAATCCAATACTATCCAAACTGATCTAATTTATCAAGTCAAAAACTAAAATAGAATCAAACCACATGAATTAAGATGCAGACAATTTTAGATTATTCCATTTCTAACTAACCAACCCTGATGAAAATGAATCAAACTCAACATAGAGAAACCATCTAGTAGAGATAGAGTATAGTTAAGTTTAATCAAACCTATTCGTCCAACTCCTATGAAACTGAGTCTATCCATACATAAAGAGAAGCAATTACAAATTATCCAAAACGAAGCAAGCCGTGGCAAACCAATAAAAAATCAATCTAAAATCAAAACTGGCGGAAGCAAACCTGGCATACCCAAATAAAATAAGAAATCAAATCAACTCCTCTCTAAAATATAAGTAGACCAAGTCGTAGGTAAATAAAACAAATGAGCGTAGATCAATCGAAACAATCCCGTATAAACAATCTAAAAAAACCAAAAAAAGAAACTTGTTTTAATCAATTTAACCCACAAGAATAGAGCTTATTATAACTCTAATCACACTATATTTAATTAAACAAACCCATTATAACATATACCACAGGCTACATAATATCCCAAATCTAAGTGAAAGAAAACCAACATATTTGTTGGAGTTGGGAAATCAACTGCGCTCTATCAAAAACTGAAAACTTACCTAATAAAATCAAAACAATGCAAATAAACAACGACCAATCCAAACAAACCCATTTGAACAACGTAAAAAAACGTACAGATATAATTGGCATAAATCACATCAACCAACAAATACCGATGTAAACGACCTTCTGCTAAACCAACTAATTTATGCTTCTAAGGTTCATGTTTTGGCATTTCATTGCCAAATATTTTAAAACACAAACAATTTCATAGCCAGAAAAGTTTTCAAAAACATTAACGAATAACACAATAAACTATTAGGACCAAACTACGAACAACGATCACTCTTAGCATCTTACAACAATCCACCCAATAGAGCCTGTTAGAACAGATCTCTAACAAACGACAATCTGGACAACCAAAATTGGAACCACACAACTACTTCATGTCGACCTAAAACGATCATTCCATAACTGATAAAGCAAAAGTATAGGAATAAATAATCCACTTTATTTAAAAAATCCAACCGAAACTATCGACAGCATCCCTGAATGATGCTTTCAATGAAAACCGTTGCTGAAATTTGTCCAAACAATCCAATAATATCCAAACTGACCTAATTTATCAAGTTACAAACTAAAATAGAGTCTAACCACAAGAATTAAGATGCAGACAATTTTAGATTATTCCATTTCTAACTGACCAACCCTGATGAAAATGAATCAAACTCAACATAGAGAAACCATCTACTAGAGATAGAGTATAGTTAAGTTTAATCAAACCTATTCGTCCAACTCCTATGAAACTGAGTCTATCCAATCATAAAGAGAAGCAATTACAAATTATCCAAAATGAAGCAAACCGTGGCAAACCAATAAAAAATCAATCAAAAATCAAAACTGGCGGAAGCAAATCAGGCATACCCAAATAAAATAGGAAATCAAATCAACTGCTCTCTAAAATAGAAGTAGACCAAGTCGTAGGTAAATAAAACAAATGAGCGTAGATCAATCGAAACAATCCCGTATAAACAATCTAAAAAAACCAAAAAAAGAAAGTTGTTTTAATCAATTAACCCACAAGAATAGAGCTTATTATAACTCTAATCACACTATATTTAATTAAACAAACCCATTATAACATATACCACAGGCTGCATAATATCCCAAATCTAAGTGAAAGAAAACCAACATATTTGTAGGAGTTGGGAAATCAACTGCGCTCTATCAAAAACTGAAAACTAACCTAATAAAATCAAAACAATGCAAATAAACAACGACCAATCCAAACAAACCCATTTGAACAACGTAAAAAAACGTACAGATATAATTGGCATAAATCACATCAACCAACAAATACCGATGTAAACGACCTTCTGCTAAACCAACTAATTTATGCTTCTAAGGTTCATGTTTTGGCATTTCATTGCCAAATATTTTAAAACACAAACAATTTCATAGCCAGAAAAGTTTTCAAAAACATTAACGAATAACACAATAAACTATTAGGACCAAACTACGAACAACGATCACTCTTAGCATCTTACAACAATCCACCCAATAGAGTCTATTAGAACAGAGTTCTAACAAAAGCCAATCTGGCAACCAAAATTGGAACCACACAACCATTTCATGTCGACCGAAAACGATCATTCCATAACTGATAAAGCAAAAGTATAGGAATAAATAATCCACTTTATTTAAAAAATCCAACCGAAACTATCGACAGCATCCCAGAATGATGCTTTCAATGAAAACCGTTGCAGAAATTTGTCCAAACAATCCAATACTATCCAAACTGACCTAATTTATCAAGTCAAAAACTAAAATAGAATCAAACCACATGAATTAAGATGCAGACAATTTTAGATTATTCCATTTCTAACTAACCAACCCTGATGAAAATGAATCAAACTCAACATAGAGAAACCATCTAGTAGAGATAGAGTATAGTTAAGTTTAATCAAACCTATTCGTCCAACTCCTATGAAACTGAGTCTATCCATACATAAAGAGAAGCAATTACAAATTATCCAAAACGAAGCAAGCCGTGGCAAACCAATAAAAAATCAATCTAAAATCAAAACTGGCGGAAGCAAACCTGGCATACCCAAATAAAATAAGAAATCAAATCAACTCCTCTCTAAAATATAAGTAGACCAAGTCGTAGGTAAATAAAACAAATGAGCGTAGATCAATCGAAACAATCCCGTATAAACAATCTTAAAAAACCAAAAAAAGAAACTTGTTTTAATCAATTTAACCCACAAGAATAGAGTTTATTATAACTCTAATCACACTGTATTTAATTAAAGAAACCCATTATAACATATACCACAGGCTGCATAATATCCCAAATCTAAGTGAAAGAAAACCAACATATTTTTAGGAGTTGGGAAATCAACTGCGCTCTATCAAAAACTGAAAATTTACCAAATAAAATCAAAACAATGCAAATAAACAACGACCAATCCAAACAAACCCATTTGAACAACGTAAAAAAACGTACAGATATAATTGGCATAAATCACATCAACCAACAAATACCGATGTAAACGACCTTCTGCTAAACCAACTAATTTATGCTTCTAAGGTTCATGTTTTGGCATTTCATTGCCAAATATTTTAAAACACAAACAATTTCATAGCTAGAAAAGTTTTCAAAAACATTAACGAATAACACAATAAACTATTAGGACCAAACTACGAACAACGATCACTCTTAGCATCTTACAACAATCCACCCACTAGAGTCTGTTAGAACAGAGCTCTAACAAAAGCCAATCTGGCCAACCAAAATTGGAACCACACAACCATTTCATGTCGACCGAAAATGATCATTCCATAACTGATAAAGCAAAACTATAGGAATAAATAATCCACTTTATTTAAAAAATCCAACCGAAACTATCGACAACATCCCAGAATGATGCTTTCAATGAAAACCGTTGCTGAAATTTGTCCAAACAATCCAATACTATCCAAACTGACCTAATTTATCAAGTCAAAAACTAAAATAGAGTCAAACCACATGAATTAAGATGCAGACAATTTTAGATTATTCCATTTCTAACTATCCAACCCTGATGAAAATGAGTCAAACTCAACATAGAAAAACCATCTAGTAGAGATAGAGTATAGTTAAGTTTAATCAAACCTTTTCGTCCAACTCCTATGAAACTGAGTCTATCCATACATAAAGAGAAGCAATTACAAATTATCCAAAACGAAGCAAACCGTGGCAAACCAATAAAAAATCAATCAAAAATCAAAACTGGCGGAAGCAAACCAGGCATACCCAAATAAAATAGGAAATCAAATCAACTGCTCTCTAAAATATAAGTAGACCAAGTCGTAGGTAAATAAAACAAATGAGCGTAGATCAATCGAAACAATCCCGTATAAACAATCTAAAAAAACCAAAAAAAGAAACTTGTTTTAATCAATTTAACCCACAAGAATAGAGTTTATTATAACTCTAATCACACTGTATTTAATTAAAGAAACCCATTATAACATATACCACAGGCTGCATAATATCCCAAATCTAAGTGAAAGAAAACCAACATATTTTTAGGAGTTGGGAAATCAACTGCGCTCTATCAAAAACTGAAAATTTACCAAATAAAATCAAAACAATGCAAATAAACAACGACCAATCCAAACAAACCCATTTGAACAACGTAAAAAAACGTACAGATATAATTGGCATAAATCACATCAACCAACAAATACCGATGTAAACGACCTTCTGCTAAACCAACTAATTTATGCTTCTAATGTTCATGTTTTGGCATTTCATTGCCAAATATTTTAAAACACAAACAATTTCATAGCCAGAAAAGTTTTCAAAAACATTAACGAATAACACAATAAACTATTAGGACCAAACTACGAACAACGATCACTCTTAGCATCTTACAACAATCCACCCACTAGAGTCTGTTAGAACAGAGCTCTAACAAAAGCCAATCTGGCGAACCAAAATTGGAACCACACAACCATTTCATGTCGACCGAAAACGATCATTCCATAACTGATAAAGCAAAAGTATAGGAATAAATAATCCACTTTATTTAAAAAATCCAACCGAAACTATCGACAACATCCCAGAATGATGCTTTCAATGAAAACCGTTGCTGAAATTTGTCCAAACAATCCAATACTATCCAAACTGACCTAATTTATCAAGTCAAAAACTAAAATAGAGTCAAACCACATGAATTAAGATGCAGACAATTTTAGATTATTCCATTTCTAACTAGCCAACCCTGATGAAAATGAGTCAAACTCAACATAGAGAAACCATCTAGTAGAGATAGAGTATAGTTAAGTTTAATCAAACCTATTCGTCCAACTCCTATGAAACTGAGTCTATCCATACATAAAGAGAAGCAATTACAAATTATCCAAAACGAAACAAGCCGTGGCAAACCAATAAAAAATCATTCAAAAATCAAAACTGGCGGAAGCAAACCAGGCATACCCAAATAAAATAAGAAATCAAATCAACTCCTCTCTAAAATATAAGTAGACCAAGTCGTAGGTAAATAAAACAAATGAGCGTAGATCAATCGAAACAATCCCATATAAACAATCTAAAAAAACCAAAAAAAGAAACTTGTTTTAATCAATTTAACCCACAAGCATAGAGCTTATTATAACTCTAATCACACTATATTTAATTAAACAAACCCATTATAACATATACCACAGGCTGCATAATATCCTAAATCTAAGTGAAAGAAAACCAACATATTTGTAGGATTTGGTAAATCAACTGCGCTCTATCAAAAACTGAAAATTTACCAAATAAAATCAAAACAATGCAAATAAACAACGACCAATCCAAACAAACCCATTTGAACAACGTAAAAAAACGTACAGATATAATTGGCATAAATCACATCAACCAACAAATACCGATGTAAACGACCTTCTGCTAAACCAACTAATTTATGCTTCTAAGGTTCATGTTTTGGCATTTCATTGCCAAATATTTTAAAACACAAACAATTTCATAGCTAGAAAAGTTTTCAAAAACATTAACGAATAACACAATAAACTATTAGGACCAAACTACGAACAACGATCACTCTTAGCATCTTACAACAATCCACCCACTAGAGTCTGTTAGAACAGAGCTCTAACAAAAGCCAATCTGGCCAACCAAAATTGGAACCACACAACCATTTCATGTCGACCGAAAATGATCATTCCATAACTGATAAAGCAAAACTATAGGAATAAATAATCCACTTTATTTAAAAAATCCAACCGAAACTATCGACAACATCCCAGAATGATGCTTTCAATGAAAACCGTTGCTGAAATTTGTCCAAACAATCCAATACTATCCAAACTGACCTAATTTATCAAGTCAAAAACTAAAATAGAGTCAAACCACATGAATTAAGATGCAGACAATTTTAGATTATTCCATTTCTAACTATCCAACCCTGATGAAAATGAGTCAAACTCAACATAGAGAAACCATCTAGTAGAGATAGAGTATAGTTAAGTTTAATCAAACCTATTCGTCCAACTCCTATGAAACTGAATCTATCCATACATAAAGAGAAGCAATTACAAATTATCCAAAACGAAGCAAGCCGTGGCAAACCAATAAAAAATCAATCAAAAATCAAAACTGGCGGAAGCAAACCAGGCATACCCAAATAAAATAGGAAATCAAATCAACTGCTTTCAAAAATATAAGTAGACCAAGTCGTAGGTAAATAAAACAAATGAGCGTAGATCAATCGAAACAATCCCGTATAAACAATCTAAAAAAACCAAAAAAAGAAACTTGTTTTAATCAATTTAACCCACAAGAATAGAGCTTATTATAACTCTAATCACAGTATATTTAATTAAACAAACCCATTATAACATATACCACAGGCTGCATAATATCCAAAATCTAAGTGAAAGAAAACCAACATATTTGTAGGAGTTGGGAAATCAATTGCGCTTTATCAAAAACTGAAAACTTACCTAATAAAATCAAAACAATGCAAATAAACAACGACCAATCCAAACAAACCCATTTGAACAACGTAAAAAAACGTACAGATATAATTGGCATAAATCACATCAACCAACAAATACCGATGTAAACGACCTTCTGCTAAACCAACTAATTTATGCTTCTAAGGTTCATGTTTTGGCATTTCATTGCCAAATATTTTAAAACAAAAACAATTTCATAGCCAGAAAAGTTTTCAAAAACATTAACGAATAACACAATAAACTATTAGGACCAAACTACGAACAACGATCACTCTTAGCATCTTACAACAATCCACCCAATAGAGCCTGTTAGAACAGAGCTCTAACAAAAGCCAATCTGGCAACCAAAATTGGAACCACACAACCATTTCATGTCGACCGAAAACGATAATTCCATAACTGATAAAGCAAAAGTATAGGAATAAATAATCCACTTTATTTAAAAAATCCAACCGAAACTATCGACAGCATCCCTGAATGATGCTTTCAATGAAAACCGTTGCTGAAATTTGTCCAAACAATCCAATACTATCCAAACTGACCAAATTTAGCAAGTCACAAACTAAAATAGAGTCAAACCACATGAATTAAGATGCAGACAATTTTAGATTATTCCATTTCTAACTAACCAACCCTGATGAAAATGAATCAAACTCAACATAGAGAAACCATCTAGTAGAGATAGAGTATAGTTAGGTTTAATCAAACCTATTCGTCCAACTCCTATGAAACTGAATCTATCCATACATAAAGAGAAGCAATTACAAATTATCCAAAACGAAGCAAGCCGTGGCAAACCAATAAAAAATCAATCAAAAATCAAAACTGGCGGAAGCAAACCAGGCATACCCAAATAAAATAGGAAATCAAATCAACTGCTTTCAAAAATATAAGTAGACCAAGTCGTAGGTAAATAAAACAAATGAGCGTAGATCAATCGAAACAATCCCGTATAAACAATCTAAAAAAACCAAAAAAAGAAACTTGTTTTAATCAATTTAACCCACAAGAATAGAGCTTATTATAACTCTAATCACACTATATTTAATTAAACAAACCCATTATAACATATACCACAGGCTGCATAATATCCCAAATCTAAGTGAAAAAAAACCAACATATTTGTAGGAGTTGGGAAATCAACTGCGCTTTATCAAAAACTGAAAACTTACCAAATAAAATCAAAACAATGCAAATAAACAACGACCAATCCAAACAAACCCATTTGAACAATGTAAAAAAATGTACAGATATAATTGGCATAAATCACATCAACCAACAAATACCGATGTAAACGACCTTCTGCTAAACCAACTAATTTATGCTTATAAGGTTCATGTTTTGGTATTTCATTGCCAAATATTTTAAAACACAAACAATTTCATAGCCAGAAAAGTTTTCAAAAACATTAACGAATAACACAATAAACTATTAGGACCAAACTACGAACAACGATCACTCTTAGCATCTTACAACAATCCACCCAATAGAGCCTGTTAAAACAGAGCTCTAACAAAAGTCAATCTGGACAACCAAAATTGGAACCACACAACCATTTCATGTCGACCGAAAACGATCATTCCATAACTGATAAAGCAAAAGTATAGGAATAAATAATCCACTTTATTTAAAAAATCCAACCGAAACTATCGACAGCATCCCTGAATGATGCTTTCAATGAAAACCGTTGCTGAAATTTGTCCAAACAATCCAATACTATCCAAACTGACCAAATTTATCAAGTCACAAACTAAAATAGAGTCAAACCACATGAATTAAGATGCAGACAATTTTATATTATTCCATTTCTAACTAACCAACCCTGATGAAAATGAATCAAACTCAACATAGAGAAACCATCTAGTAGAGATAGAGTATAGTTAAGTTTCATCAAACCTATTCTTCCAACTCCTATGAAACTGAATCTATCCATACATAAAGAGAAGCAATTACAAATTATCCAAAACGAAGCAAGCCGTGGCAAACCAATAAAAAATCAATCAAAAATCAAAACTGGCGGAAGCAAACCAGGCATACCCAAATAAAATAGGAAATCAAATCAACTGCTCTCAAAAATATAAGTAGACCAAGTCGTAGGTAAATAAAACAAATGAGCGTAGATCAATCGAAACAATCCCGTATAAACAATCTAAAAAAACCAAAAAAAGAAACTTGTTTTAATCAATTTAACCCACAAGAATAGAGCTTATTATAACTCTAATCACACTATATTTTATTAAACAAACCCATTATAACATATACCACAGGCTGCATAATATCCCAAATCTAAGTGAAAAAAAACCAACATATTTGTAGGAGTTGGGAAATCAACTGCGCTCTATCAAAAACTGAAAACTTACCTAATAAAATCAAAACAATGCAAATAAACAACGACCAATCCAAACAAACCCATTTGAACAATGTAAAAAAACGTACAGATATAATTGGCATAAATCACATCAACCAACAAATACCGATGTAAACGACCTTCTGCTAAACCAACTAATTTATGCTTATAAGGTTCATGTTTTGGTATTTCATTGCCAAATATTTTAAAACACAAACAATTTCAAAGCCAGAAAAGTTTTCAAAAACATTAACGAATAACACAATAAACTATCAGGACCAAACTACGAACAACGATCACTCTTACCATCTTACAACAATCCACCCAATAGAGCCTGTTAGAACAGAGCTCTAACAAAAGACAATCTGGACAACCAAAATTGGAACCACACAACCATTTCATGTCGACAGAAAACGATCATTCCATAACTGATAAAGCAAAAGTATAGGAATAAATAATCCACTTTATTTAAAAAATCCAACCGAAACTATCGACAGCATCACAGAATGATGCTTTCAATGAAAACCGTTGCTGAAATTTGTCCAAACAATCCAATACTATCCAAACTGACCTAATTTATCAAGTCAAAAACTAAAATAGAGTCAAACCACATGAATTAAGATGCAGACAATTTTAGATTATTCCATTTCTAACTAACCAACACTGATGAAAATGAATCAAACTCAACATAGAGAAACCATCTAGTAGAGATAGAGTATAGTTAAGTTTAATCAAACCTATTCGTCCAACTCCTATGAAACTGAGTCTATCCATACATAAAGAGAAGCAATTAAAAATTATCCAAAACGAAACAAGCCGTGGCAAACCAATAAAAAATCAATCTAAAATCAAAACTGGCGGAAGCAAACCAGGCATACCCAAATAAAATAAGAAATCAAATCAACTCCTCTCTAAAATATAAGTAGACCAAGTCGTAGGTAAATAAAACAAATGAGCGTAGATCAATCGAAACAATCCCGTATAAACAATCTAAAAAAACCAAAAAAAAAACTTGTTTTAATCAATTTAACCCACAAGAATAGAGCTTATTATAATTCTAATCACAGTATATTTAATTAAACAAACCCATTATAACATATACCACAGGCTGCATAATATCCAAAATCTAAGTGAAAGAAAACCAACATATTTGTAGGAGTTGGGAAATCAACTGCGCTTTATCAAAAACTGAAAACTTACCTAATAAAATCAAAACAATGCAAATAAACAACGACCAATCCAAACAAACCCATTTGAACAACGTAAAAAAACGTACAGATATTATTGGCATAAATCACATCAACCAACAAATACCGATGTAAACGACCTTCTGCTAAACCAACTAATTTATGCTTCTAAGGTTCATGTTTTGGCATTTCATTGCCAAATATTTTAAAACACAAACAATTTCATAGCCAGAAAAGTTTTCAAAAACATTAACGAATAACACAATAAACTATTAGGACCAAACTACGAACAACGATCACTCTTAGCATCTTACAACAATCCACCCAATAGAGCCTGTTAGAACAGAGCTCTAACAAAAGCCAATCTGGCCAACCAAAATTGGAACCACACAACCATTTCATGTCGACCGAAAACGATCATTCCATAACTGATAAAGCAAAAGTATAGGAATAAATAATCCACTTTATTTAAAAAATCCAACCGAAACTATCGACAGCATCCCTGAATGATGCTTTCAATGAAAACCGTTGCTGAAATTTGTCCAAACAATCCAATACTATCCAAACTGACCAAATTTATCAAGTCACAAACTAAAATAGAGTCAAACCACATGAATTAAGATGCAGACAATTTTAGATTATTCCATTTATAACTAACCAACCCTGATGAAAATGAATCAAACTCAACATAGAGAAACCATCTAGTAGAGATAGAGTATAGTTAAGTTTAATCATACCTATTCGTCCAACTCCTATGAAACTGAATCTATCCATACATAAAGAGAAGCAATTACAAATTATCCAAAACGAAGCAAGCCGTGGCAAACCAATAAAAAATCAATCAAAAAACAAAACTGGCGGAAGCAAACCAGGCATACCCAAATAAAATAGGAAATCAAATCAACTGCTCTCTAAAATATAAGTAGACCAAGTCGTAGGTAAATAAAACAAATGAGCGTAGATCAATCGAAACAATCCCGTATAAACAATCTAAAAAACCAAAAAAATAAACTTGTTTTAATCAATTTAACCCACAAGAATAGAGCTTATTATAACTCTAATCACACTATATTTTATTAAACAAACCCATTATAACATATACCACAGGCTGCATAATATCCCAAATCTAAGTGAAAAAAAACCAACATATTTGTAGGAGTTGGGAAATCAACTGCGCTCTATCAAAAACTGAAAACTTACCTAATAAAATCAAAACAACGCAAATAAACAACGACCAATCCAAACAAACCCATTTGAACAATGTAAAAAAACGTACAAATATAATTGGCATAAATCACATCAACCAACAAATACCGATGTAAACGACCTTCTGCTAAACCAACTAATTTATGCTTCTAAGGTTCATGTTTCGGTTTTTCATTGCCAAATATTTTATAACACAAACAATTTCATAGCCAGAAAAGTTTTCAAAAACATTAACGAATAACACAATAAACTATTAGGACCAAACTACGAACAACGATCACTCTTAGCATCTTACAACAATCCACTCAATAGAGCCTGTTAGAACAGAGAGCTCTAACAAAAGACAATCTGGACAACCAAAATTGGAACCACACAACCATTTCATGTCGACCGAAAACGATCATTCCATAACTGATAAAGCAAAAGTATAGGAATAAATAATCCACTTTATTTAAAAAATCCAACCGAAACTATCGACAGCATCCCAGAATGATGCTTTCAATGAAAACCGTTGCTGAAATTTGTCCAAACAGTCCAATACTATCCAAACTGACCAAATTTATCAAGTCAAAAACTAAAATAGAGTCAAACCACATGAATTAAGATGCAGACAATTTTAGATTATTCCATTTCTAACTAACCAACACTGATGAAAATGAATCAAACTCAACATAGAGAAACCATCTAGTAGAGATAGAGTATAGTTAAGTTTAATCAAACCTATTCGTCCAACTCCTATGAAACTGAGTCTATCCATACATAAAGAGAAGCAATTAAAAATTATCCAAAACGAAACAAGCCGTGGCAAACCAATAAAAAATCAATCTAAAATCAAAACTGGCGGAAGCAAACCAGGCATACCCAAATAAAATAAGAAATCAAATCAACTCCTCTCTAAAATATAAGTAGACCAAGTCGTAGGTAAATAAAACAAATGAGCGTAGATCAATCGAAACAATCCCGTATAAACAATCTAAAAAAACCAAAAAAAGAAACTTGTTTTAATCAATTTAACCCACAAGAA
Source organism: Nelumbo lutea (assembly GCF_056320005.1). NCBI lineage: Eukaryota > Viridiplantae > Streptophyta > Magnoliopsida > Proteales > Nelumbonaceae > Nelumbo > Nelumbo lutea. The sequence continues at coordinate 70,399,486 of NC_142686.1, forward strand.
TAGAGCTTATTATAACTCTAATCACAGTATATTTAATTAAACAAACCCATTATAACATATACCACAGGCTGCATAATATCCAAAATCTAAGTGAAAGAAAACCAACATATTTGTAGGAGTTGGGAAATCAACTGCGCTTTATCAAAAACTGAAAACTTACCTAATAAAATCAAAACAATGCAAATAAACAACGACCAATCCAAACAAACCCATTTGAACAACGTAAAAAAACGTACAGATATAATTGGCATAAATCACATCAACCAACAAATACCGATGTAAACGACCTTCTGCTAAACCAACTAATTTATGCTTCTAAGGTTCATGTTTTGGCATTTCATTGCCAAATATTTTAAAACACAAACAATTTCATAGCCAGAAAAGTTTTCAAAAACATTAACGAATAACACAATAAACTATTAGGACCAAACTACGAACAACGATCACTCTTAGCATCTTACAACAATCCACCCAATAGAGCCTGTTAGAACAGATCTCTAACAAACGACAATCTGGACAACCAAAATTGGAACCACACAACTACTTCATGTCGACCTAAAACGATCATTCCATAACTGATAAAGCAAAAGTATAGGAATAAATAATCCACTTTATTTAAAAAATCCAACCGAAACTATCGACAGCATCCCTGAATGATGCTTTCAATGAAAACCGTTGCTGAAATTTGTCCAAACAATCCAATAATATCCAAACTGACCTAATTTATCAAGTTACAAACTAAAATAGAGTCTAACCACAAGAATTAAGATGCAGACAATTTTAGATTATTCCATTTCTAACTGACCAACCCTGATGAAAATGAATCAAACTCAACATAGAGAAACCATCTACTAGAGATAGAGTATAGTTAAGTTTAATCAAACCTATTCGTCCAACTCCTATGAAACTGAGTCTATCCAATCATAAAGAGAAGCAATTACAAATTATCCAAAATGAAGCAAACCGTGGCAAACCAATAAAAAATCAATCAAAAATCAAAACTGGCGGAAGCAAATCAGGCATACCCAAATAAAATAGGAAATCAAATCAACTGCTCTCTAAAATAGAAGTAGACCAAGTCGTAGGTAAATAAAACAAATGAGCGTAGATCAATCGAAACAATCCCGTATAAACAATCTAAAAAAACCAAAAAAAGAAACTTGTTTTAATCAATTAACCCACAAGAATAGAGCTTATTATAACTCTAATCACACTATATTTAATTAAACAAACCCATTATAACATATACCACAGGCTGCATAATATCCCAAATCTAAGTGAAAGAAAACCAACATATTTGTAGGAGTTGGGAAATCAACTGCGCTCTATCAAAAACTGAAAACTAACCTAATAAAATCAAAACAATGCAAATAAACAACGACCAATCCAAACAAACCCATTTGAACAACGTAAAAAAACGTACAGATATAATTGGCATAAATCACATCAACCAACAAATACCGATGTAAACGACCTTCTGCTAAACCAACTAATTTATGCTTCTAAGGTTCATGTTTTGGCATTTCATTGCCAAATATTTTAAAACACAAACAATTTCATAGCCAGAAAAGTTTTCAAAAACATTAACGAATAACACAATAAACTATTAGGACCAAACTACGAACAACGATCACTCTTAGCATCTTACAACAATCCACCCAATAGAGTCTATTAGAACAGAGTTCTAACAAAAGCCAATCTGGCAACCAAAATTGGAACCACACAACCATTTCATGTCGACCGAAAACGATCATTCCATAACTGATAAAGCAAAAGTATAGGAATAAATAATCCACTTTATTTAAAAAATCCAACCGAAACTATCGACAGCATCCCAGAATGATGCTTTCAATGAAAACCGTTGCAGAAATTTGTCCAAACAATCCAATACTATCCAAACTGATCTAATTTATCAAGTCAAAAACTAAAATAGAATCAAACCACATGAATTAAGATGCAGACAATTTTAGATTATTCCATTTCTAACTAACCAACCCTGATGAAAATGAATCAAACTCAACATAGAGAAACCATCTAGTAGAGATAGAGTATAGTTAAGTTTAATCAAACCTATTCGTCCAACTCCTATGAAACTGAGTCTATCCATACATAAAGAGAAGCAATTACAAATTATCCAAAACGAAGCAAGCCGTGGCAAACCAATAAAAAATCAATCTAAAATCAAAACTGGCGGAAGCAAACCTGGCATACCCAAATAAAATAAGAAATCAAATCAACTCCTCTCTAAAATATAAGTAGACCAAGTCGTAGGTAAATAAAACAAATGAGCGTAGATCAATCGAAACAATCCCGTATAAACAATCTAAAAAAACCAAAAAAAGAAACTTGTTTTAATCAATTTAACCCACAAGAATAGAGCTTATTATAACTCTAATCACACTATATTTAATTAAACAAACCCATTATAACATATACCACAGGCTACATAATATCCCAAATCTAAGTGAAAGAAAACCAACATATTTGTTGGAGTTGGGAAATCAACTGCGCTCTATCAAAAACTGAAAACTTACCTAATAAAATCAAAACAATGCAAATAAACAACGACCAATCCAAACAAACCCATTTGAACAACGTAAAAAAACGTACAGATATAATTGGCATAAATCACATCAACCAACAAATACCGATTTAAACGACCTTCTGCTAAACCAACTAATTTATGCTTCTAAGGTTCATGTTTTGGCATTTCATTGCCAAATATTTTAAAACACAAACAATTTCATAGCCAGAAAAGTTTTCAAAAACATTAACGAATAACACAATAAACTATTAGGACCAAACTACGAACAACGATCACTCTTAGCATCTTACAACAATCCACCCAATAGAGTCTGTTAGAACAGAGCTCTAACAAAAGCCAATCTGGCCAACCAAAATTGGAACCACACAACCATTTCATGTCGACCGAATACGATCATTCCATAACTGATAAAGCAAAAGTATAGGAATAAATAATCCACTTTATTTAAAAAATCCAACCGAAACTATCGACAACATCCCAGAATGATGCTTTCAATGAAAACCGTTGCTGAAATTTGTCCAAACAATCCAATACTATCCAAACTGACCAAATTTATCAAGTCAAAAACTAAAATTGAGTCAAACCACATGAATTAAGATGCAGACAATTTTAGATTATTCCATTTCTAACTAGCCAACCCTGATGAAAATGAGTCAAACTCAACATAGAGAAACCATCTAGTAGAGATAGAGTATAGTTAAGTTTAATCAAACCTATTCGTCCAACTCCTATGAAACTGAGTCTATCCATACATAAAGAGAAGCAATTACAAATTATCCAAAACGAAACAAGCCGTGGCAAACAAATAAAAAATCATTCAAAAAACAAAACTGGCGGAAGCAAACCAGGCATACCCAAATAAAATAAGAAATCAAATCAACTCCTCTCTAAAATATAAGTAGACCAAGTCGTAGGTAAATAAAACAAATGAGCGTAGATCCATCGAAACAATCCCATATAAACAATCTAAAAAAACCAAAAAAAGAAATTTGCTTTAATCAATTTAACCCACAAGCATAGAGCTTATTATAACTCTAATCTCACTATATTTAATTAAACAAACCCATTATAACATATACCACAGGCTGCATAATATCCCAAATCTAAGTGAAAGAAAACCAACATATTTGTAGGAGTTGGGAAATCAACTGCGCTCTATCAAAAACTGAAAACTTACCTAATAAAATCAAAACAATGCAAATAAACAACGACCAATCCAAACAAACCCATTTGAACAACGTAAAAAAACGTACAGATATAATTGGCATAAATCACATCAACCAACAAATACCGATGTAAACGACCTTCTGCTAAACCAACTAATTTATGGTTCTAAGGTTCATGTTTTGGCATTTCATTGCCAAATATTTTAAAACACAAACAATTTCATAGCCAGAAAAGTTTTCAAAAACATTAACGAATAACACAATAAACTATTAGGACCAAACTACGAACAACGATCACTCTTAGCATCTTACAACAATCCACCCAATAGAGCCTGTTAGAACAGATCTCTAACAAACGACAATCTGGACAACCAAAATTGGAACCACACAACCATTTCATGTCGACCGAAAACGATCATTCCATAACTGATAAAGCAAAAGTATAGGAATAAATAATCCACTTTATTTAAAAAATCCAACCGAAACTATCGACAGCATCCCTGAATGATGCTTTCAATGAAAACCGTTGCTGAAATTTGTCTAAACAATCCAATACTATCCAAACTGACCAAATTTAGCAAGTCACAAACTAAAATAGAGTCAAACCACATGAATTAAGATGCAGGCAATTTTAGATTATTCCATTTATAACTAACCAACCCTGATGAAAACGAATCAAACTCAACATAGAGAAACCATCTAGTAGAGATAGAGTATAGTTAAGTTTAATCAAACCTATTCGTCCAACTCCTATGAAACTGAATCTATCCATACATAAAGAGAAGCAATTACAAATTATCCAAAACGAAGCAAGCCGTGGCAAACCAATAAAAAATCAATCAAAAATCAAAACTGGCGGAAGCAAACCAGGCATACCCAAATAAAATAGGAAATCAAATCAACTGCTTTCAAAAATATAAGTAGACCAAGTCGTAGGTAAATAAAACAAATGAGCGTAGATCAATCGAAACAATCCCGTATAAACAATCTAAAAAAACCAAAAAAAGAAACTTGTTTTAATCAATTTAACCCACAAGAATAGAGCTTATTATAACTCTAATCACACTATATTTAATTAAACAAACCCATTATAACATATACCACAGGCTGCATAATATCCCAAATCTAAGTGAAAGAAAACCAACATATTTGTAGGAGTTGGGAAATCAACTGCGCTCTATCAAAAACTGAAAACTTACCTAATAAAATCAAAACAATGCAAATAAACAACGACCAATCCAAACAAACCCATTTGAACAACGTAAAAAAACGTACAGATATAATTGGCATAAATCACATCAACCAACAAATACCGATGTAAACGACCTTCTGCTAAACCAACTAATTTATGCTTCTAAGGTTCATGTTTTGGCATTTCATTGCCAAATATTTTAAAACAAAAACAATTTCATAGCCAGAAAAGTTTTCAAAAACATTAACGAATAACACAATAAACTATTAGGACCAAACTACGAACAACGATCACTCTTAGCATCTTACAACAATCCACCCAATAGAGCCTGTTAGAACAGAGCTCTAACAAAAGCCAATCTGGCCAACCAAAATTGGAACCACACAACCATTTCATGTCGACCGAAAACGATAATTCCATAACTGATAAAGCAAAAGTATAGGAATAAATAATCCACTTTATTTAAAAAATCCAACCGAAACTATCGACAGCATCCCTGAATGATGCTTTCAATGAAAACCGTTGCTGAAATTTGTCCAAACAATCCAATACTATCCAAACTGACCAAATTTAGCAAGTCACAAACTAAAATAGAGTCAAACCACATGAATTAAGATGCAGACAATTTTAGATTATTCCATTTCTAACTAACCAACCCTGATGAAAATGAATCAAACTCAACATAGAGAAACCATCTAGTAGAGATAGAGTATAGTTAGGTTTAATCAAACCTATTCGTCCAAATCCTATGAAACTGAGTCTATCCATACATAAAGAGAAGCAATTACAAATTATCCAAAACGAAGCAAGCCGTGGCAAACCAATAAAAAATCAATCAAAAATCAAAACTGGCGGAAGCAAACCAGGCATACCCAAATAAAATAGGAAATCAAATCAACTGCTTTCAAAAATATAAGTAGACCAAGTCGTAGGTAAATAAAACAAATGAGCGTAGATCAATCGAAACAATCCCGTATAAACAATCTAAAAAAACCAAAAAAAGAAACTTGTTTTAATCAATTTAACCCACAAGAATAGAGCTTATTATAACTCTAATCACACTATATTTAATTAAACAAACCCATTATAACATATACCACAGGCTGCATAATATCCCAAATCTAAGTGAAAAAAAACCAACATATTTGTAGGAGTTGGGAAATCAACTGCGCTTTATCAAAAACTGAAAACTTACGAAATAAAATCAAAACAATGCAAATAAACAACGACCAATCCAAACAAACCCATTTGAACAATGTAAAAAAATGTACAGATATAATTGGCATAAATCACATCAACCAACAAATACCGATGTAAACGACCTTCTGCTAAACCAACTAATTTATGCTTATAAGGTTCATGTTTTGGTATTTCATTGCCAAATATTTTAAAACACAAACAATTTCATAGCCAGAAAAGTTTTCAAAAACATTAACGAATAACACAATAAACTATTAGGACCAAACTACGAACAACGATCACTCTTAGCATCTTACAACAATCCACCCAATAGAGCCTGTTAGAACAGAGCTCTAACAAAAGACAATCTGGACAACCAAAATTGGAACCACGCAACCATTTCATGTCGACCGAAAACGATCATTCCATAACTGATAAAGCAAAAGTATAGGAATAAATAATCCACTTTATTTAAAAAATCCAACCGAAACTATCGACAGCATCCCTGAATGATGCTTTCAATGAAAACCGTTGCTGAAATTTGTCTAAACAATCCAATACTATCCAAACTGACCAAATTTAGCAAGTCACAAACTAAAATAGAGTCAAACCACATGAATTAAGATGCAGGCAATTTTAGATTATTCCATTTATAACTAACCAACCCTGATGAAAACGAATCAAACTCAACATAGAGAAACCATCTAGTAGAGATAGAGTATAGTTAAGTTTAATCAAACCTATTCGTCCAACTCCTATGAAACTGAATCTATCCATACATAAAGAGAAGCAATTATAAATTATCCAAAACGAAGCAAGCCATGGCAAACCAATAAAAAATCAATCAAAATTCAAAACTGGCGGAAGCAAACCAGGCATACCCAAATAAAATAGGAAATCAAATCAACTGCTCTCTAAAATATAAGTAGACCAAGTCGTAGGTAAATAAAACAAATGAGCGTAGATCAATCGAAACAATCCCGTATAAACAATCTAAAAAACCAAAAAAACAAACTTGTTTTAATCAATTTAACCCACAAGAATAGAGCTTATTATAACTCTAATCACACTATATTTTATTAAACAAACCCATTATAACATATACCACAGGCTGCATAATATCCCAAATCTAAGTGAAAAAAAACCAACATATTTGTAGGAGTTGGGAAATCAACTGCGCTCTTTCAAAAACTGAAAACTTACCTAATAAAATCAAAACAATGCAAATAAACAACGACCAATCCAAACAAACCCATTTGAACAATGTAAAAAAACGTACAAATATAATTGGCATAAATCACATCAACCAACAAATACCGATGTAAACGACCTTCTGCTAAACCAACTAATTTATGCTTATAAGGTTCATGTTTTGGTATTTCATTGCCAAATATTTTAAAACACAAACAATTTCATAGCCAGAAAAGTTTTCAAAAACATTAACGAATAACACAATAAACTATTAGGACCAAACTACGAACAACGATCACTCTTAGCATCTTACAACAATCCACCCAATAGAGCCTGTTAAAACAGAGCTCTAACAAAAGACAATCTGGACAACCAAAATTGGAACCACACAACCATTTCATGTCGACCGAAAACGATCATTCCATAACTGATAAAGCAAAAGTATAGGAATAAATAATCCACTTTATTTAAAAAATCCAACCGAAACTATCGACAGCATCCCTGAATGATGCTTTCAATGAAAACCGTTGCTGAAATTTGTCTAAACAATCCAATACTATCCAAACTGACCAAATTTAGCAAGTCACAAACTAAAATAGAATCAAACCACATGAATTAAGATGCAGGCAATTTTAGATTATTCCATTTCTAACTAACCAACCCTGATGAAAACGAATCAAACTCAACATAGAGAAACCATCTAGTAGAGATAGAGTATAGTTAAGTTTAATCAAACCTATTCGTCCAACTCCTATGAAACTGAATCTATCCATACATAAAGAGAAGCAATTACAAATTATCCAAAACGAAGCATGCCGTGGCAAACCAATAAAAAATCAATCAAAAATCAAAACTGGCGGAAGCAAATCAGGCATACCCAAATAAAATAGGAAATCAAATCAACTGCTCTCAAAAATATAAGTAGATCAAGTCGTAGGTAAATAAAACAAATGAGCGTAGATCAATCGAAACAATCCCGTATAAACAATCTAAAAAAACCAAAAAATGAAACTTGTTTTAATCAATTTAACCCACAAGAATAGAGCTTATTATAACTCTAATCACACTATATTTTATTAAACAAACCCATTATAACATATACCACAGGCTGCATAATATCCCAAATCTAAGTGAAAAAAAACCAACATATTTGTAGGAGTTGGGAAATCAACTGCGCTCTACCAAAAACTGAAAACTTACCTAATAAAATCAAAACAATGCAAATAAACAACGACCAATCCAAACAAACCCATTTGAACAATGTAAAAAAACGTACAGATATAATTGGCATAAATCACATCAACCAACAAATACCGATGTAAACGACCTTCTGCTAAACCAACTAATTTATGCTTATAAGGTTCATGTTTTGGTATTTCATTGCCAAATATTTTAAAACACAAACAATTTCATAGCCAGAAAAGTTTTCAAAAACATTAACGAATAACACAATAAACTATTAGGACCAAACTACGAACAACAATCACTCTTAGCATCTTACAACAATCCACCCAATAGAGCCTGTTAGAACAGAGCTCTAACAAAAGACAATCTGGACAACCAAAATTGGAACCACACAACCATTTCATGTCGACCGAAAACGATCATTCCATAACTGATAAAGCAAAAGTATAGGAATAAATAATCCACTTTATTTAAAAAATCCAACCGAAACTATCAACAGCATCACAGAATGATGCTTTCAATGAAAACCGTTGCTGAAATTTGTCCAAACAATCCAATACTATCCAAACTGACCTAATTTATCAAGTCAAAAACTAAAATAGAGTCAAACCACATGAATTAAGATGCAGACAATTTTAGATTATTCCATTTCTAACTAACCAACACTGATGAAAATGAATCAAACTCAACATAGAGAAACCATCTAGTAGAGATAGAGTATAGTTAAGTTTAATCAAACCTATTCGTCCAACTCCTATGAAACTGAGTCTATCCATACATAAAGAGAAGCAATTAAAAATTATCCAAAACGAAACAAGCCGTGGCAAACCAATAAAAAATCAATCTAAAATCAAAACTGGCGGAAGCAAACCAGGCATACCCAAATAAAATAAGAAATCAAATCAACTCCTCTCTAAAATATAAGTAGACCAAGTCGTAGGTAAATAAAACAAATGAGCGTAGATCAATCGAAACAATCCCGTATAAACAATCTAAAAAAACCAAAAAAAGAAACTTGTTTTAATCAATTTAACCCACAAGAATAGAGCTTATTATAATTCTAATCACAGTATATTTAATTAAACAAACCCATTATAACATATACCACAGGCTGCATAATATCCAAAATCTAAGTGAAAGAAAACCAACATATTTGTAGGAGTTGGGAAATCAACTGCGCTTTATCAAAAACTGAAAACTTACCTAATAAAATCAAAACAATGCAAATAAACAACGACCAATCCAAACAAACCCATTTGAACAACGTAAAAAAACGTACAGATATTATTGGCATAAATCACATCAACCAACAAATACCGATGTAAACGACCTTCTGCTAAACCAACTAATTTATGCTTCTAAGGTTCATGTTTTGGCATTTCATTGCCAAATATTTTAAAACACAAACAATTTCATAGCCAGAAAAGTTTTCAAAAACATTAACGAATAACACAATAAACTATTAGGACCAAACTACGAACAACGATCACTCTTAGCATCTTACAACAATCCACCCAATAGAGCCTGTTAGAACAGAGCTCTAACAAAAGCCAATCTGGCCAACCAAAATTGGAACCACACAACCATTTCATGTCGACCGAAAACGATCATTCCATAACTGATAAAGCAAAAGTATAGGAATAAATAATCCACTTTATTTAAAAAATCCAACTGAAACTATCGACAGCATCCCTGAATGATGCTTTCAATGAAAACCGTTGCTGAAATTTGTCCAAACAATCCAATACTATCCAAACTGACCAAATTTATCAAGTCACAAACTAAAATAGAGTCAAACCACATGAATTAAGATGCAGACAATTTTAGATTATTCCATTTATAACTAACCAACCCTGATGAAAATGAATCAAACTCAACATAGAGAAACCATCTAGTAGAGATAGAGTATAGTTAAGTTTAATCATACCTATTCGTCCAACTCCTATGAAACTGAATCTATCCATACATAAAGAGAAGCAATTACAAATTATCCAAAACGAAGCAAGCCGTGGCAAACCAATAAAAAATCAATCAAAAAACAAAACTGGCGGAAGCAAACCAGGCATACCCAAATAAAATAGGATATCAAATCAACTGCTCTCTAAAATATAAGTAGACCAAGTCGTAGGTAAATAAAACAAATGAGCGTAGATCAATCGAAACAATCCCGTATAAACAATCTAAAAAACCAAAAAAATAAACTTGTTTTAATCAATTTAACCCACAAGAATAGAGCTTATTATAACTCTAATCACACTATATTTTATTAAACAAACCCATTATAACATATACCACAGGCTGCATAATATCCAAAATCTAAGTGAAAGAAAACCAACATATTTGTAGGAGTTGGGAAATCAACTGCGCTTTATCAAAAACTGAAAACTTACCTAATAAAATCAAAACAATGCAAATAAACAACGACCAATCCAAACAAACCCATTTGAACAACGTAAAAAAACGTACAGATATAATTGGCATAAATCACATCAACCAACAAATACCGATGTAAACGACCTTCTGCTAAACCAACTAATTTATGCTTCTAAGGTTCATGTTTTGGCATTTCATTGCCAAATATTTTAAAACACAAACAATTTCATAGCCAGAAAAGTTTTCAAAAACATTAACGAATAACACAATAAACTATTAGGACCAAACTACGAACAACGATCACTCTTAGCATCTTACAACAATCCACTCAATAGAGCCTGTTAGAACAGAGAGCTCTAACAAAAGACAATCTGGACAACCAAAATTGGAACCACACAACCATTTCATGTCGACCGAAAACGATCATTCCATAACTGATAAAGCAAAAGTATAGGAATAAATAATCCACTTTATTTAAAAAATCCAACCGAAACTATCGACAGCATCCCAGAATGATGCTTTCAATGAAAACCGTTGCTGAAATTTGTCCAAACAGTCCAATACTATCCAAACTGACCTAATTTATCAAGTCAAAAACTAAAATAGAGTCAAACCACATGAATTAAGATGCAGACAATTTTAGATTATTCCATTTCTAACTAACCAACACTGATGAAAATGAATCAAACTCAACATAGAGAAACCATCTAGTAGAGATAGAGTATAGTTAAGTTTAATCAAACCTATTCGTCCAACTCCTATGAAACTGAGTCTATCCATACATAAAGAGAAGCAATTAAAAATTATCCAAAACGAAACAAGCCGTGGCAAACCAATAAAAAATCAATCTAAAATCAAAACTGGCGGAAGCAAACCAGGCATACCCAAATAAAATAGGAAATCAAATCAACTCCTCTCTAAAATATAAGTAGACCAAGTCGTAGGTAAATAAAACAAATGAGCGTAGATCAATCGAAACAATCCCGTATAAACAATCTAAAAAAACCAAAAAAAGAAACTTGTTTTAATCAATTTAACCCACAAGAATAGAGCTTATTATAACTCTAATCACAGTATATTTAATTAAACAAACCCATTATAACATATACCACAGGCTGCATAATATCCAAAATCTAAGTGAAAGAAAACCAACATATTTGTAGGAGTTGGGAAATCAACTGCGCTTTATCAAAAACTGAAAACTTACCTAATAAAATCAAAACAATGCAAATAAACAACGACCAATCCAAACAAACCCATTTGAACAACGTAAAAAAACGTACAGATATAATTGGCATAAATCACATCAACCAACAAATACCGATGTAAACGACCTTCTGCTAAACCAACTAATTTATGCTTCTAAGGTTCATGTTTTGGCATTTCATTGCCAAATATTTTAAAACACAAACAATTTCATAGCCAGAAAAGTTTTCAAAAACATTAACGAATAACACAATAAACTATTAGGACCAAACTACGAACAACGATCACTCTTAGCATCTTACAACAATCCACCCAATAGAGCCTGTTAGAACAGATCTCTAACAAACGACAATCTGGACAACCAAAATTGGAACCACACAACTACTTCATGTCGACCTAAAACGATCATTCCATAACTGATAAAGCAAAAGTATAGGAATAAATAATCCACTTTATTTAAAAAATCCAACCGAAACTATCGACAGCATCCCTGAATGATGCTTTCAATGAAAACCGTTGCTGAAATTTGTCCAAACAATCCAATAATATCCAAACTGACCTAATTTATCAAGTCACAAACTAAAATAGAGTCTAACCACATGAATTAAGATGCAGACAATTTTAGATTATTCCATTTCTAACTAACCAACCCTGATGAAAATGAATCAAACTCAACATAGAGAAACCATCTACTAGAGATAGAGTATAGTTAAGTTTAATCAAACCTATTCGTCCAACTCCTATGAAACTGAGTCTATCCAATCATAAAGAGAAGCAATTACAAATTATCCAAAATGAAGCAAACCGTGGCAAACCAATAAAAAATCAATCAAAAATCAAAACTGGCGGAAGCAAATCAGGCATACCCAAATAAAATAGGAAATCAAATCAACTGCTCTCTAAAATAGAAGTAGACCAAGTCGTAGGTAAATAAAACAAATGAGCGTAGATCAATCGAAACAATCCCGTATAAACAATCTAAAAAAACCAAAAAAAGAAACTTGTTTTAATCAATTAACCCACAAGAATAGAGCTTATTATAACTCTAATCACACTATATTTAATTAAACAAACCCATTATAACATATACCACAGGCTGCATAATATCCCAAATCTAAGTGAAAGAAAACCAACATATTTGTTGGAGTTGGGAAATCAACTGCGCTCTATCAAAAACTGAAAACTTACCTAATAAAATCAAAACAATGCAAATAAACAACGACCAATCCAAACAAACCCATTTGAACAACGTAAAAAAACGTACAGATATAATTGGCATAAATCACATCAACCAACAAATACCGATTTAAACGACCTTCTGCTAAACCAACTAATTTATGCTTCTAAGGTTCATGTTTTGGCATTTCATTGCCAAATATTTTAAAACACAAACAATTTCATAGCCAGAAAAGTTTTCAAAAACATTAACGAATAACACAATAAACTATTAGGACCAAACTACGAACAACGATCACTCTTAGCATCTTACAACAATCCACCCAATAGAGTCTGTTAGAACAGAGCTCTAACAAAAGCCAATCTGGCCAACCAAAATTGGAACCACACAACCATTTCATGTCGACCGAAAACGATCATTCCATAACTGATAAAGCAAAAGTATAGGAATAAATAATCCACTTTATTTAAAAAATCCAACCGAAACTATCGACAACATCCCAGAATGATGCTTTCAATGAAAACCGTTGCTGAAATTTGTCCAAACAATCCAATACTATCCAAACTGACCAAATTTATCAAGTCAAAAACTAAAATTGAGTCAAACCACATGAATTAAGATGCAGACAATTTTAGATTATTCCATTTCTAACTAACCAACCCTGATGAAAATGAGTCAAACTCAACATAGAGAAACCATCTAGTAGAGATAGAGTATAGTTAAGTTTAATCAAACCTATTCGTCCAACTCCTATGAAACTGAGTCTATCCATACATAAAGAGAAGCAATTACAAATTATCCAAAACGAAACAAGCCGTGGCAAACAAATAAAAAATCATTCAAAAAACAAAACTGGCGGAAGCAAACCAGGCATACCCAAATAAAATAAGAAATCAAATCAACTCCTCTCTAAAATATAAGTAGACCAAGTCGTAGGTAAATAAAACAAATGAGCGTAGATCAATCGAAACAATCCCGTATAAACAATCTAAAAAAACCAAAAAAAGAAATTTGCTTTAATCAATTTAACCCACAAGCATAGAGCTTATTATAACTCTAATCTCACTATATTTAATTAAACAAACCCATTATAACATATACCACAGGCTGCATAATATCCCAAATCTAAGTGAAAGAAAACCAACATATTTGTAGGAGTTGGGAAATCAACTGCGCTCTATCAAAAACTGAAAACTTACCTAATAAAATCAAAACAATGCAAATAAACAACGACCAATCCAAACAAACCCATTTGAACAACGTAAAAAAACGTACAGATATAATTGGCATAAATCACATCAACCAACAAATACCGATGTAAACGACCTTCTGCTAAACCAACTAATTTATGCTTCTAAGGTTCATGTTTTGGCATTTCATTGCCAAATATTTTAAAACACAAACAATTTCATAGCCAGAAAAGTTTTCAAAAACATTAACGAATAACACAATAAACTATTAGGACCAAACTACGAACAACGATCACTCTTAGCATCTTACAACAATCCACCCAATAGAGCCTGTTAGAACAGATCTCTAACAAACGACAATCTGGACAACCAAAATTGGAACCACACAACCATTTCATGTCGACCGAAAACGATCATTCCATAACTGATAAAGCAAAAGTATAGGAATAAATAATCCACTTTATTTAAAAAATCCAACCGAAACTATCGACAACATCCCAGAATGATGCTTTCAATGAAAACCGTTGCTGAAATTTGTCCAAACAATCCAATACTATCCAAACTGACCTAATTTATCAAGTCACAAACTAAAATAGAGTCAAACCACAAGAATTAAGATGCAGACAATTTTAGATTATTCCATTTCTAACTAACCAACCCTGATGAAAATGAATCAAACTCAACATAGAGAAACCATCTAGTAGAGATAGAGTATAGTTAAGTTTAATCAAACCTTTTCGTCCAACTCCTATGAAACTGAGTCTATCCATACATAAAGAGAAGCAATTACAAATTATCCAAAACGAAGCAAACCGTGGCAAACCAATAAAAAATCAATCAAAAATCAAAACTGGCGGAAGCAAACCAGGCATACCCAAATAAAATAGGAAATCAAATCAACTGCTCTCTAAAATATAAGTAGACCAAGTCGTAGGTAAATAAAACAAATGAGCGTAGATCAATCGAAACAATCCCGTATAAACAATCTAAAAAAACCAAAAAAAGAAACTTGTTTTAATCAATTAACCCACAAGAATAGAGCTTATTATAACTCTAATCACACTATATTTAATTAAACAAACCAATTATAACATTTACCACAGGCTGCATAATATCCCAAATCTAAGTGAAAGAAAACCAACATATTTGTAGGAGTTGGGAAATCAACTGCGCTCTATCAAAAACTGAAAACTAACCTAATAAAATCAAAACAATGCAAATAAACAACGACCAATCCAAACAAACCCATTTGAACAACGTCAAAAAACGTACAGATATAATTGGCATAAATCACATCAACCAACAAATACCGATGTAAACGACCTTCTGCTAAACCAACTAATTTATGCTTCTAAGGTTCATGTTTTGGCATTTCATTGCCAAATATTTTAAAACACAAACAATTTCATAGCCAGAAAAGTTTTCAAAAACATTAACGAATAACACAATAAACTATTAGGACCAAACTACGAACAACGATCACTCTTAGCATCTTACAACAATCCACCCAATAGAGTCTATTAGAACAGAGTTCTAACAAAAGCCAATCTGGCAACCAAAATTGGAACCACACAACCATTTCATGTCGACCGAAAACGATCATTCCATAACTGATAAAGCAAAAGTATAGGAATAAATAATCCACTTTATTTAAAAAATCCAACCGAAACTATCGACAGCATCCCTGAATGATGCTTTCAATGAAAACCGTTGCTGAAATTTGTCCAAACAATCCAATACTATCCAAACTGACCTAATTTATCAAGTTACAAACTAAAATAGAGTCTAACCACAAGAATTAAGATGCAGACAATTTTAGATTATTCCATTTCTAACTAACCAACCCTGATGAAAATGAATCAAACTCAACATAGAGAAACCATCTACTAGAGATAGAGTATAGTTAAGTTTAATCAAACCTATTCGTCCAACTCCTATGAAACTGAGTCTATCCCATCATAAAGAGAAGCAATTACAAATTATCCAAAATGAAGCAAACCGTGGCAAACCAATAAAAAATCAATCAAAAATCAAAACTGGCGGAAGCAAATCAGGCATACCCAAATAAAATAGGAAATCAAATCAACTGCTCTCTAAAATAGAAGTAGACCAAGTCGTAGGTAAATAAAACAAATGAGCGTAGATCAATCGAAACAATCCCGTATAAACAATCTAAAAAAACCAAAAAAAGAAACTTGTTTTAATCAATTAACCCACAAGAATAGAGCTTATTATAACTCTAATCACACTATATTTAATTAAACAAACCCATTATAACATATACCACAGGCTACATAATATCCCAAATCTAAGTGAAAGAAAACCAACATATTTGTTGGAGTTGGGAAATCAACTGCGCTCTATCAAAAACTGAAAACTTACCTAATAAAATCAAAACAATGCAAATAAACAACGACCAATCCAAACAAACCCATTTGAACAACGTAAAAAAACGTACAGATATAATTGGCATAAATCACATCAACCAACAAATACCGATGTAAACGACCTTCTGCTAAACTAACTAATTTATGCTTCTAAGGTTCATGTTTTGGCATTTCATTGCCAAATATTTTAAAACACAAACAATTTCATAGCCAGAAAAGTTTTCAAAAACATTAACGAATAACACAATAAACTATTAGGACCAAACTACGAACAACGATCACTCTTAGCATCTTACAACAATCCACCCAATAGAGTCTGTTAGAACAGAGCTCTAACAAAAGCCAATCTGGCCAACCAAAATTGGAACCACACAACCATTTCATGTCGACCGAAAACGATCATTCCATAACTGATAAAGCAAAAGTATAGGAATAAATAATCCACTTTATTTAAAAAATCCAACCGAAACTATCGACAACATCCCAGAATGATGCTTTCAATGAAAACCGTTGCTGAAATTTGTCCAAACAATCCAATACTATCCAAACTGACCAAATTTATCAAGTCAAAAACTAAAATTGAGTCAAACCACATGAATTAAGATGCAGACAATTTTAGATTATTCCATTTCTAACTAACCAACCCTGATGAAAATGAGTCAAACTCAACATAGAGAAACCATCTAGTAGAGATAGAGTATAGTTAAGTTTAATCAAACCTATTCGTCCAACTCCTATGAAACTGAGTCTATCCATACATAAAGAGAAGCAATTACAAATTATCCAAAACGAAACAAGCCGTGGCAAACAAATAAAAAATCATTCAAAAAACAAAACTGGCGGAAGCAAACCAGGCATACCCAAATAAAATAAGAAATCAAATCAACTCCTCTCTAAAATATAAGTAGACCAAGACGTAGGTAAATAAAACAAATGAGCGTAGATCAATCGAAACAATCCCGTATAAACAATCTAAAAAAACCAAAAAAAGAAATTTGCTTTAATCAATTTAACCCACAAGCATAGAGCTTATTATAACTCTAATCTCACTATATTTAATTAAACAAACCCATTATAACATATACCACAGGCTGCATAATATCCCAAATCTAAGTGAAAGAAAACCAACATATTTGTAGGAGTTGGGAAATCAACTGCGCTCTATCAAAAACTGAAAACTTACCTAATAAAATCAAAACAATGCAAATAAACAACGACCAATCCAAACAAACCCATTTGAACAACGTAAAAAAACGTACAGATATAATTGGCATAAATCACATCAACCAACAAATACCGATGTAAACGACCTTCTGCTAAACCAACTAATTTATGCTTCTAAGGTTCATGTTTTGGCATTTCATTGCCAAATATTTTAAAACACAAACAATTTCATAGCCAGAAAAGTTTTCAAAAACAATAACGAATAACACAATAAACTATTAGGACCAAACTACGAACAACGATCACTCTTAGCATCTTACAACAATCCACCCAATAGAGCCTGTTAGAACAGATCTCTAACAAACGACAATCTGGACAACCAAAATTGGAACCACACAACCATTTCATGTCGACCGAAAACGATCATTCCATAACTGATAAAGCAAAAGTATAGGAATAAATAATCCACTTTATTTAAAAAATCCAACCGAAACTATCGACAAAATCCCAGAATGATGCTTTCAATGAAAACCGTTGCTGAAATTTGTCCAAACAATCCAATACTATCCAAACTGACCTAATTTATCAAGTCACAAACTAAAATAGAGTCAAACCACATGAATTAAGATGCAGACAATTTTAGATTATTCCATTTCTAACTAACCAACCCTGATGAAAATGAATCAAACTCAACATAGAGAAACCATCTAGTAGAGATAGAGTATAGTTAAGTTTAATCAAACCTTTTCGTCCAACTCCTATGAAACTGAGTCTATCCATACATAAAGAGAAGCAATTACAAATTATCCAAAACGAAGCAAACCGTGGCAAACCAATAAAAAATCAATCAAAAATCAAAACTGGCGGAAGCAAACCAGGCATACCCAAATAAAATAGGAAATCAAATCAACTGCTCTCTAAAATATAAGTAGACCAAGTCGTAGGTAAATAAAACAAATGAGCGTAGATCAATCGAAACAATCCCGTATAAACAATCTAAAAAAACCAAAAAAAGAAACTTGTTTTAATCAATTAACCCACAAGAATAGAGCTTATTATAACTCTAATCACACTATATTTAATTAAACAAACCAATTATAACATTTACCACAGGCTGCATAATATCCCAAATCTAAGTGAAAGAAAACCAACATATTTGTAGGAGTTGGGAAATCAACTGCGCTCTATCAAAAACTGAAAACTTACCTAATAAAATCAAAACAATGCAAATAAACAACGACCAATCCAAACAAACCCATTTGAACAACGTAAAAAAACGTACAGATATAATTGGCATAAATCACATCAACCAACAAATACCGATGTAAACGACCTTCTGCTAAACCAACTAATTTATGCTTCTAAGGTTCATGTTTTGGCATTTCATTGCCAAATATTTTAAAACACAAACAATTTCATAGCCAGAAAAGTTTTCAAAAACATTAACGAATAACACAATAAACTATTAGGACCAAACTACGAACAACGATCACTCTTAGCATCTTACAACAATCCACCCAATAGAGTCTGTTAGAACAGAGTTCTAACAAAAGCCAATCTGGCAACCAAAATTGGAACCACACAACCATTTCATGTCGACCGAAAACGATCATTCCATAACTGATAAAGCAAAAGTATAGGAATAAATAATCCACTTTATTTAAAAAATCCAACCGAAACTATCGACAGCATCCCAGAATGATGCTTTCAATGAAAACCGTTGCTGAAATTTGTCCAAACAATCCAATACTATCCAAACTGACCTAATTTATCAAGTCAAAAACTAAAATAGAATCAAACCACATGAATTAAGATGCAGACAATTTTAGATTATTCCATTTCTAACTAACCAACCCTGATGAAAATGAATCAAACTCAACATAGAGAAACCATCTAGTAGAGATAGAGTATAGTTAAGTTTAATCAAACCTATTCGTCCAACTCCTATGAAACTGAGTCTATCCATACATAAAGAGAAGCAATTACAAATTATCCAAAACGAAGCAAGCCGTGGCAAACCAATAAAAAATCAATCTAAAATCAAAACTGGCGGAAGCAAACCTGGCATACCCAAATAAAATAAGAAATCAAATCAACTGCTCTCAAAAATATAAGTAGACCAAGTCGTAGGTAAATAAAACAAATGAGCGTAGATCAATCGAAACAATCCCGTATAAATAATCTAAAAAAACCAAAAAAAGAAACTTGTTTTAATCAATTTAACCCACAAGAATAGAGCTTATTATAACTCTAATCACACTATATTTTATTAAACAAACCCATTATAACATATACCACAGGCTGCATAATATCCCAAATCTAAGTGAAAGAAAACCAACATATTTGTAGGAGTTGGGAAATCAACTGCGCTCTATCAAAAACTGAAAACTTACCTAATAAAATCAAAACAATGCAAATAAACAACGACCAATCCAAACAAACCCATTTGAACAACGTAAAAAAACGTACAGATATAATTGGCATAAATCACATCAACCAACAAATACCGATGTAAACGACCTTCTGCTAAACCAACTAATTTATGCTTCTAAGGTTCATGTTTTGGCATTTCATTGCCAAATATTTTAAAACACAAACAATTTCATAGCCAGAAAAGTTTTCAAAAACAATAACGAATAACACAATAAACTATTAGGACCAAACTACGAACAACGATCACTCTTAGCATCTTACAACAATCCACCCAATAGAGCCTGTTAGAACAGATCTCTAACAAACGACAATCTGGACAACCAAAATTGGAACCACACAACCATTTCATGTCGACCGAAAACGATCATTCCATAACTGATAAAGCAAAAGTATAGGAATAAATAATCCACTTTATTTAAAAAATCCAACCGAAACTATCGACAAAATCCCAGAATGATGCTTTCAATGAAAACCGTTGCTGAAATTTGTCCAAACAATCCAATACTATCCAAACTGACCTAATTTATCAAGTCACAAACTAAAATAGAGTCAAACCACATGAATTAAGATGCAGACAATTTTAGATTATTCCATTTCTAACTAACCAACCCTGATGAAAATGAATCAAACTCAACATAGAGAAACCATCTAGTAGAGATAGAGTATAGTTAAGTTTAATCAAACCTTTTCGTCCAACTCCTATGAAACTGAGTCTATCCATACATAAAGAGAAGCAATTACAAATTATCCAAAACGAAGCAAACCGTGGCAAACCAATAAAAAATCAATCAAAAATCAAAACTGGCGGAAGCAAACCAGGCATACCCAAATAAAATAGGAAATCAAATCAACTGCTCTCTAAAATATAAGTAGACCAAGTCGTAGGTAAATAAAACAAATGAGCGTAGATCAATCGAAACAATCCCGTATAAACAATCTAAAAAAACCAAAAAAAGAAACTTGTTTTAATCAATTAACCCACAAGAATAGAGCTTATTATAACTCTAATCACACTATATTTAATTAAACAAACCAATTATAACATATACCACAGGCTGCATAATATCCCAAATCTAAGTGAAAGAAAACCAACATATTTGTAGGAGTTGGGAAATCAACTGCGCTCTATCAAAAACTGAAAACTTACCTAATAAAATCAAAACAATGCAAATAAACAACGACCAATCCAAACAAACCCATTTGAACAACGTAAAAAAACGTACAGATATAATTGGCATAAATCACATCAACCAACAAATACCGATGTAAACGACCTTCTGCTAAACCAACTAATTTATGCTTCTAAGGTTCATGTTTTGGCATTTCATTGCCAAATATTTTAAAACACAAACAATTTCATAGCCAGAAAAGTTTTCAAAAACATTAACGAATAACACAATAAACTATTAGGACCAAACTACGAACAACGATCACTCTTAGCATCTTACAACAATCCACCCAATAGAGTCTGTTAGAACAGAGTTCTAACAAAAGCCAATCTGGCAACCAAAATTGGAACCACACAACCATTTCATGTCGACCGAAAACGATCATTCCATAACTGATAAAGCAAAAGTATAGGAATAAATAATCCACTTTATTTAAAAAATCCAACCGAAACTATCGACAGCATCCCAGAATGATGCTTTCAATGAAAACCGTTGCAGAAATTTGTCCAAACAATCCAATACTATCCAAACTGACCTAATTTATCAAGTCAAAAACTAAAATAGAATCAAACCACATGAATTAAGATGCAGACAATTTTAGATTATTCCATTTCTAACTAACCAACCCTGATGAAAATGAATCAAACTCAACATAGAGAAACCATCTAGTAGAGATAGAGTATAGTTAAGTTTAATCAAACCTATTCGTCCAACTCCTATGAAACTGAGTCTATCCATACATAAAGAGAAGCAATTACAAATTATCCAAAACGAAGCAAGCCGTGGCAAACCAATAAAAAATCAATCTAAAATCAAAACTGGCGGAAGCAAACCTGGCATACCCAAATAAAATAAGAAATCAAATCAACTGCTCTCAAAAATATAAGTAGACCAAGTCGTAGGTAAATAAAACAAATGAGCGTAGATCAATCGAAACAATCCCGTATAAACAATCTAAAAAAACCAAAAAAAGAAACTTGTTTTAATCAATTTAACCCACAAGAATAGAGTTTATTATAACTCTAATCACACTGTATTTAATTAAAGAAACCCATTATAACATATACCACAGGCTGCATAATATCCCAAATCTAAGTGAAAGAAAACCAACATATTTGTAGGAGTTGGGAAATCAACTGCGCTCTATCAAAAACTGAAAACTTACCTAATAAAATCAAAACAATGCAAATAAACAACGACCAATCCAAACAAACCCATTTGAACAATGTAAAAAAACGTACAAATATAATTGGCATAAATCACATCAACCAACAAATACCGATGTAAACGACCTTCTGCTAAACCAACTAATTTATGCTTCTAAGGTTCATGTTTTGGTATTTCATTGCCAAATATTTTAAAACACAAACAATTTCATAGCCAGAAAAGTTTTCAAAAACATTAACGAATAACACAATAAACAATTAGGACCAAACTACGAACAACGATCACTCTTAGCATCTTACAACAATCCACCCAATAGAGCCTGTTAGAACAGAGCTTTAACAAAAGACAATCTGGAAAACAAAAATTGGAACCACACCACCATTTCATGTCGACCGAAAACGATCATTCCATAACTGATAAAGCAAAAGTATAGGAATAAATAATCCACTTTATTTAAAAAATCCAACTGAAACTATCGACAGCATCCCAGAATGATGCTTTCAATGAAAACCGTTGCTGAAATTTGTCCAAACAATCCAATACTATCCAAACTGACCTAATTTATCAAGTCAAAAACTAAAATAGAGTCAAACCACATGAATTAAGATGCAGACAATTTTAGATTATTCCATTTCTAACTAACCAACACTGATGAAAATGAATCAAACTCAACATAGAGAAACCATCTAGTAGAGATAGAGTATAGTTAAGTTTAATCAAACCTATTCGTCCAACTCCTATGAAACTGAGTCTATCCATACATAAAGAGAAGCAATTACAAATTATCCAAAACGAAGCAAGCCGTGGCAAACCAATAAAAAATCAATCAAAAATCAAAACTGGCGGAAGCAAACCAGGCATACCCAAATAAAATAGGAAATCAAATCAACTGCTTTCAAAAATATAAGTAGACCAAGTCGTAGGTAAATAAAACAAATGAGCGTAGATCAATCGAAACAATCCCGTATAAACAATCTAAAAAAACCAAAAAAAGAAACTTGTTTTAATCAATTTAACCCACAAGAATAGAGCTTATTATAACTCTAATCACAGTATATTTAATTAAACAAACCCATTATAACATATACCACAGGCTGCATAATATCCAAAATCTAAGTGAAAGAAAACCAACATATTTGTAGGAGTTGGGAAATCAATTGCGCTTTATCAAAAACTGAAAACTTACCTAATAAAATCAAAACAATGCAAATAAACAACGACCAATCCAAACAAACCCATTTGAACAACGTAAAAAAACGTACAGATATAATTGGCATAAATCACATCAACCAACAAATACCGATGTAAACGACCTTCTGCTAAACCAACTAATTTATGCTTCTAAGGTTCATGTTTTGGCATTTCATTGCCAAATATTTTAAAACAAAAACAATTTCATAGCCAGAAAAGTTTTCAAAAACATTAACGAATAACACAATAAACTATTAGGACCAAACTACGAACAACGATCACTCTTAGCATCTTACAACAATCCACCCAATAGAGCCTGTTAGAACAGAGCTCTAACAAAAGCCAATCTGGCCAACCAAAATTGGAACCACACAACCATTTCATGTCGACCGAAAACGATAATTCCATAACTGATAAAGCAAAAGTATAGGAATAAATAATCCACTTTATTTAAAAAATCCAACCGAAACTATCGACAGCATCCCTGAATGATGCTTTCAATGAAAACCGTTGCTGAAATTTGTCCAAACAATCCAATACTATCCAAACTGACCAAATTTAGCAAGTCACAAACTAAAATAGAGTCAAACCACATGAATTAAGATGCAGACAATTTTAGATTATTCCATTTCTAACTAACCAACCCTGATGAAAATGAATCAAACTCAACATAGAGAAACCATCTAGTAGAGATAGAGTATAGTTAGGTTTAATCAAACCTATTCGTCCAACTCCTATGAAACTGAATCTATCCATACATAAAGAGAAGCAATTACAAATTATCCAAAACGAAGCAAGCCGTGGCAAACCAATAAAAAATCAATCAAAAATCAAAACTGGCGGAAGCAAACCAGGCATACCCAAATAAAATAGGAAATCAAATCAACTGCTTTCAAAAATATAAGTAGACCAAGTCGTAGGTAAATAAAACAAATGAGCGTAGATCAATCGAAACAATCCCGTATAAACAATCTAAAAAAACCAAAAAAAGAAACTTGTTTTAATCAATTTAACCCACAAGAATAGAGCTTATTATAACTCTAATCACACTATATTTAATTAAACAAACCCATTATAACATATACCACAGGCTGCATAATATCCCAAATCTAAGTGAAAAAAAACCAACATATTTGTAGGAGTTGGGAAATCAACTGCGCTTTATCAAAAACTGAAAACTTACCAAATAAAATCAAAACAATGCAAATAAACAACGACCAATCCAAACAAACCCATTTGAACAATGTAAAAAAATGTACAGATATAATTGGCATAAATCACATCAACCAACAAATACCGATGTAAACGACCTTCTGCTAAACCAACTAATTTATGCTTATAAGGTTCATGTTTTGGTATTTCATTGCCAAATATTTTAAAACACAAACAATTTCATAGCCAGAAAAGTTTTCAAAAACATTAACGAATAACACAATAAACTATTAGGACCAAACTACGAACAACGATCACTCTTAGCATCTTACAACAATCCACCCAATAGAGCCTGTTAGAACAGAGCTCTAACAAAAGACAATCTGGACAACCAAAATTGGAACCACACAACCATTTCATGTCGACCGAAAACGATCATTCCATAACTGATAAAGCAAAAGTATAGGAATAAATAATCCACTTTATTTAAAAAATACAACCGAAACTATCGACAGCATCCCTGAATGATGCTTTCAATGAAAACCGTTGCTGAAATTTGTCTAAACAATCCAATACTATCCAAACTGACCAAATTTAGCAAGTCACAAACTAAAATAGAATCAAACCACATGAATTAAGATGCAGGCAATTTTAGATTATTCCATTTATAACTAACCAACCCTGATGAAAATGAATCAAACTCAACATAGAGAAACCATCTAGTAGAGATAGAGTATAGTTAAGTTTAATCAAACCTATTCGTCCAACTCCTATGAAACTGAATCTATCCATACATAAAGAGAAGCAATTACAAATTATCCAAAACGAAGCAAGCCGTGGCAAACCAATAAAAAATCAATCAAAAATCAAAACTGGCGGAAGCAAACCAGGCATACCCAAATAAAATAGGAAATCAAATCAACTGCTTTCAAAAATATAAGTAGACCAAGTCGTAGGTAAATAAAACAAATGAGCGTAGATCAATCGAAACAATCCCGTATAAACAATCTAAAAAAACCAAAAAAAGAAACTTGTTTTAATCAATTTAACCCACAAGAATAGAGCTTATTATAACTCTAATCACAGTATATTTAATTAAACAAACCCATTATAACATATACCACAGGCTGCATAATATCCAAAATCTAAGTGAAAGAAAACCAACATATTTGTAGGAGTTGGGAAATCAATTGCGCTTTATCAAAAACTGAAAACTTACCTAATAAAATCAAAACAATGCAAATAAACAACGACCAATCCAAACAAACCCATTTGAACAACGTAAAAAAACGTACAGATATAATTGGCATAAATCACATCAACCAACAAATACCGATGTAAACGACCTTCTGCTAAACCAACTAATTTATGCTTCTAAGGTTCATGTTTTGGCATTTCATTGCCAAATATTTTAAAACAAAAACAATTTCATAGCCAGAAAAGTTTTCAAAAACATTAACGAATAACACAATAAACTATTAGGACCAAACTACGAACAACGATCACTCTTAGCATCTTACAACAATCCACCCAATAGAGCCTGTTAGAACAGAGCTCTAACAAAAGCCAATCTGGCCAACCAAAATTGGAACCACACAACCATTTCATGTCGACCGAAAACGATCATTCCATAACTGATAAAGCAAAAGTATAGGAATAAATAATCCACTTTATTTAAAAAATCCAACCGAAACTATCGACAGCATCCCTGAATGATGCTTTCAATGAAAACCGTTGCTGAAATTTGTCCAAACAATCCAATACTATCCAAACTGACCAAATTTAGCAAGTCACAAACTAAAATAGAGTCAAACCACATGAATTAAGATGCAGACAATTTTAGATTATTCCATTTCTAACTAACCAACCCTGATGAAAATGAATCAAACTCAACATAGAGAAACCATCTAGTAGAGATAGAGTATAGTTAGGTTTAATCAAACCTATTCGTCCAACTCCTATGAAACTGAATCTATCCATACATAAAGAGAAGCAATTACAAATTATCCAAAACGAAGCAAGCCGTGGCAAACCAATAAAAAATCAATCAAAAATCAAAACTGGCGGAAGCAAACCAGGCATACCCAAATAAAATAGGAAATCAAATCAACTGCTTTCAAAAATATAAGTAGACCAAGTCGTAGGTAAATAAAACAAATGAGCGTAGATCAATCGAAACAATCCCGTATAAACAATCTAAAAAAACCAAAAAAAGAAACTTGTTTTAATCAATTTAACCCACAAGAATAGAGCTTATTATAACTCTAATCACACTATATTTAATTAAACAAACCCATTATAACATATACCACAGGCTGCATAATATCCCAAATCTAAGTGAAAAAAAACCAACATATTTGTAGGAGTTGGGAAATCAACTGCGCTTTATCAAAAACTGAAAACTTACCAAATAAAATCAAAACAATGCAAATAAACAACGACCAATCCAAACAAACCCATTTGAACAATGTAAAAAAATGTACAGATATAATTGGCATAAATCACATCAACCAACAAATACCGATGTAAACGACCTTCTGCTAAACCAACTAATTTATGCTTATAAGGTTCATGTTTTGGTATTTCATTGCCAAATATTTTAAAACACAAACAATTTCATAGCCAGAAAAGTTTTCAAAAACATTAACGAATAACACAATAAACTATTAGGACCAAACTACGAACAACGATCACTCTTAGCATCTTACAACAATCCACCCAATAGAGCCTGTTAGAACAGAGCTCTAACAAAAGACAATCTGGACAACCAAAATTGGAACCACACAACCATTTCATGTCGACCGAAAACGATCATTCCATAACTGATAAAGCAAAAGTATAGGAATAAATAATCCACTTTATTTAAAAAATACAACCGAAACTATCGACAGCATCCCTGAATGATGCTTTCAATGAAAACCGTTGCTGAAATTTGTCTAAACAATCCAATACTATCCAAACTGACCAAATTTAGCAAGTCACAAACTAAAATAGAGTCAAACCACATGAATTAAGATGCAGGCAATTTTAGATTATTCCATTTCTAACTAACCAACCCTGATGAAAATGAATCAAACTCAACATAGAGAAACCATCTAGTAGAGATAGAGTATAGTTAAGTTTAATCAAACCTATTCGTCCAACTCCTATGAAACTGAATCTATCCATACATAAAGAGAAGCAATTACAAATTATCCAAAACGAAGCAAGCCGTGGCAAACCAATAAAAAATCAATCAAAATTCAAAACTGGCGGAAGCAAACCAGGCATACCCAAATAAAATAGGAAATCAAATCAACTGCTCTCTAAAATATAAGTAGACCAAGTCGTAGGTAAATAAAACAAATGAGCGTAGATCAATCGAAACAATCCCGTATAAACAATCTAAAAAACCAAAAAAAGAAACTTGTTTTAATCAATTTAACCCACAAGAATAGAGCTTATTATAACTCTAATCACACTATATTTTATTAAACAAACCCATTATAACATATACCACAGGCTGCATAATATCCCAAATCTAAGTGAAAAAAAACCAACATATTTGTAGGAGTTGGGAAATCAACTGCGCTCTTTCAAAAACTGAAAACTTACCTAATAAAATCAAAACAATGCAAATAAACAACGACCAATCCAAACAAACCCATTTGAACAATGTAAAAAAACGTACAGATATAATTGGCATAAATCACATCAACCAACAAATACCGATGTAAACGACCTTCTGCTAAACCAACTAATTTATGCTTATAAGGTTCATGTTTTGGTATTTCATTGCCAAATATTTTAAAACACAAACAATTTCATAGCCAGAAAAGTTTTCAAAAACATTAACGAATAACACAATAAACTATTAGGACCAAACTACGAACAACGATCACTCTTAGCATCTTACAACAATCCACCCAATAGAGCCTGTTAGAACAGAGCTCTAACAAAAGACAATCTGGACAACCAAAATTGGAACCACACAACCATTTCATGTCGACCGAAAACGATCATTCCATAACTGATAAAGCAAAAGTATAGGAATAAATAATCCACTTTATTTAAAAAATCCAACCGAAACTATCGACAGCATCCCTGAATGATGCTTTCAATGAAAACCGTTGCTGAAATTTGTCTAAACAATCCAATACTATCCAAACTGACCAAATTTAGCAAGTCACAAACTAAAATAGAGTCAAACCACATGAATTAAGATGCAGGCAATTTTAGATTATTCCATTTCTAACTAACCAACCCTGATGAAAATGAATCAAACTCAACATAGAGAAACCATCTAGTAGAGATAGAGTATAGTTAAGTTTAATCAAACCTATTCGTCCAACTCCTATGAAACTGAATCTATCCATACATAAAGAGAAGCAATTACAAATTATCCAAAACGAAGCATGCCGTGGCAAACCAATAAAAAATCAATCAAAAATCAAAACTGGCGGAAGCAAATCAGGCATACCCAAATAAAATAGGAAATCAAATCAACTGCTCTCAAAAATATAAGTAGATCAAGTCGTAGGTAAATAAAACAAATGAGCGTAGATCAATCGAAACAATCCCGTATAAACAATCTAAAAAAACCAAAAAATGAAACTTGTTTTAATCAATTTAACCCACAAGAATAGAGCTTATTATAACTCTAATCACACTATATTTTATTAAACAAACCCATTATAACATATACCACAGGCTGCATAATATCCCAAATCTAAGTGAAAAAAAACCAACATATTTGTAGGAGTTGGGAAATCAACTGCGCTCTATCAAAAACTGAAAACTTACCTAATAAAATCAAAACAATGCAAATAAACAACGACCAATCCAAACAAACCCATTTGAACAATGTAAAAAAACGTACAGATATAATTGGCATAAATCACATCAACCAACAAATACCGATGTAAACGACCTTCTGCTAAACCAACTAATTTATGCTTATAAGGTTCATGTTTTGGTATTTCATT
This sequence comes from Nelumbo lutea, assembly GCF_056320005.1. NCBI lineage: Eukaryota > Viridiplantae > Streptophyta > Magnoliopsida > Proteales > Nelumbonaceae > Nelumbo > Nelumbo lutea. The sequence goes on from NC_142686.1 coordinate 70,429,517, forward strand.
GCCAAATATTTTAAAACACAAACAATTTCATAGCCAGAAAAGTTTTCAAAAACATTAACGAATAACACAATAAACTATTAGGACCAAACTACGAACAACGATCACTCTTAGCATCTTACAACAATCCACCCAATAGAGCCTGTTAGAACAGAGCTCTAACAAAAGACAATCTGGACAACAAAAATTGGAACCACACAACCATTTCATGTCGACCGAAAACGATCATTCCATAACTGATAAAGCAAACGTATAGGAATAAATAATCCACTTTATTTAAAAAATCCAACCGAAACTATCGACAGCATCCCAGAATGATGCTTTCAATGAAAACCGTTGCTGAAATTTGTCCAAACAATCCAATACTATCCAAACTGACCAAATTTATCAAGTCAAAAACTAAAATAGAGTCAAACCACATGAATTAAGATGCAGACAATTTTAGATTATTCCATTTCTAACTAACCAACACTGATGAAAATGAATCAAACTCAACATAGAGAAACCATCTAGTAGAGATAGAGTATAGTTAAGTTTAATCAAACCTATTCGTCCAACTCCTATGAAACTGAGTCTATCCATACATAAAAAGAAGCAATTACAAATTATCCAAAACGAAACAAGCCGTGGCAAACCAATAAAAAATCAATCAAAAATCAAAACTGGCGGAAGCAAACCAGGCATACCCAAATAAAATAAGAAATCAAATCAACTCCTCTCTAAAATATAAGTAGACCAAGTCGTAGGTAAATAAAACAAATGAGCGTAGATCAATCGAAACAATCCCGTATAAACAATCTAAAAAAACCAAAAAAAGAAACTTGTTTTAATCAATTTAACCCACAAGAATAGAGCTTATTATAACTCTAATCACACTATATTTAATTAAACAAACCCATTATAACATATACCACAGGCTGCATAATATCCAAAATCTAAGTGAAAGAAAACCAACATATTTGTAGGAGTTGGGAAATCAACTGCGCTTTATCAAAAACTGAAAACTTACCTAATAAAATCAAAACAATGCAAATAAACAACGACCAATCCAAACAAACCCATTTGAACAATGTAAAAAAACGTACAGATATAATTGGCATAAATCACATCAACCAACAAATACCGATGTAAACGACCTTCTGCTAAACCAACTAATTTATGCTTATAAGGTTCATGTTTTGGTATTTCATTGCCAAATATTTTAAAACACAAACAATTTCATAGCCAGAAAAGTTTTCAAAAACATTAACGAATAACACAATAAACTATTAGGACCAAACTACGAACAACGATCACTCTTAGCATCTTACAACAATCCACCCAATAGAGCTTGTTAGAGCAGAGCTCTAACAAAAGACAATCTGGACAACCAAAATTGGAACCACACAACCATTTCATGTCGACCGAAAACGATCATTCCATAACTGATAAAGCAAAAGTATAGGAATAAATAATCCACTTTATTTAAAAAATCCAACCGAAACTATCGACAGCATCCCAGAATGATGCTTTCAATGAAAACCGTTGCTGAAATTTGTCCAAACAATCCAATACTATCCAAACTGACCAAATTTATCAAGTCACAAACTAAAATAGAGTCAAACCACATGAATTAAGATGCAGACAATTTTATATTATTCCATTTCTAACTAACCAACCCTGATGAAAATGAATCAAACTCAACATAGAGAAACCATCTAGTAGAGATAGAGTATAGTTAAGTTTCATCAAACCTATTCGTCCAACTCCTATGAAACTGAGTCTATCCATACATAAAGAGAAGCAATTACAAATTATCCAAAACGAAGCAAGCCGTGGCAAACCAATAAAAAATCAATCAAAAATCAAAACTGGCGGAAGCAAACCAGGCATACCCAGATAAAATAGGAAATCAAATCAACTGCTCTCAAAAATATAAGTAGACCAAGTCGTAGGTAAATAAAACAAATGAGCGTAGATCAATCGAAACAATCCCGTATAAACAATCTAAAAAAACCAAAAAAAGAAACTTGTTTTAATCAATTTAACCCACAAGAATAGAGCTTATTATAACTCTAATCACACTATATTTTATTAAACAAACCCATTATAACATATACCACAGGCTGCATAATATCCCAAATCTAAGTGAAAAAAAACCAACATATTTGTAGGAGTTGGGAAATCAACTGCGCTCTATCAAAAACTGAAAACTTACCTAATAAAATCAAAACAATGCAAATAAACAACGACCAATCCAAACAAACCCATTTGAACAATGTAAAAAAACGTACAGATATAATTGGCATAAATCACATCAACCAACAAATACCGATGTAAACGACCTTCTGCTAAACCAACTAATTTATGCTTATAAGGTTCATGTTTTGGTATTTCATTGCCAAATATTTTAAAACACAAACAATTTCAAAGCCAGAAAAGTTTTCAAAAACATTAACGAATAACACAATAAACTATTAGGACCAAACTACGAACAACGATCACTCTTAGCATCTTACAACAATCCACCCAATAGAGCCTGTTAGAACAGAGCTCTAACAAAAGACAATCTGGACAACCAAAATTGGAACCACACAACCATTTCATGTCGACCGAAAACGATCATTCCATAACTGATAAAGCAAAAGTATAGGAATAAATAATCCACTTTATTTAAAAAATCCAACCGAAACTATCGACAGCATCACAGAATGATGCTTTCAATGAAAACCGTTGCTGAAATTTGTCCAAACAATCCAATACTATCCAAACTGACCTAATTTATCAAGTCAAAAACTAAAATAGAGTCAAACCACATGAATTAAGATGCAGACAATTTTAGATTATTCCATTTCTAACTAACCAACACTGATGAAAATGAATCAAACTCAACATAGAGAAACCATCTAGTAGAGATAGAGTATAGTTAAGTTTAATCAAACCTATTCGTCCAACTCCTATGAAACTGAGTCTATCCATACATAAAGAGAAGCAATTACAAATTATCCAAAACGAAACAAGCCGTGGCAAACCAATAAAAAATCAATCAAAAATCAAAACTGGCGGAAGCAAACCAGGCATACCCAAATAAAATAGGAAATCAAATCAACTCCTCTCTAAAATATAAGTAGACCAAGTCGTAGGTAAATAAAACAAATGAGCGTAGATCAATCGAAACAATCCCGTATAAACAATCTAAAAAAACCAAAAAAAGAAACTTGTTTTAATCAATTTAACCCACAAGAATAGAGCTTATTATAACTCTAATCACAGTATATTTAATTAAACAAACCCATTATAACATATACCACAGGCTGCATAATATCCAAAATCTAAGTGAAAGAAAACCAACATATTTGTAGGAGTTGGGAAATCAACTGCGCTTTATCAAAAACTGAAAACTTACCTAATAAAATCAAAACAATGCAAATAAACAACGACCAATCCAAACAAACCCATTTGAACAACGTAAAAAAACGTACAGATATTATTGGCATAAATCACATCAACCAACAAATACCGATGTAAACGACCTTCTGCTAAACCAACTAATTTATGCTTCTAAGGTTCATGTTTTGGCATTTCATTGCCAAATATTTTAAAACACAAACAATTTCATAGCCAGAAAAGTTTTCAAAAACATTAACGAATAACACAATAAACTATTAGGACCAAACTACGAACAACGATCACTCTTAGCATCTTACAACAATCCACCCAATAGAGCCTGTTAGAACAGAGGCTCTAACAAAAGCCAATCTGGCCAACCAAAATTGGAACCACACAACCATTTCATGTCGACCGAAAACGATCATTCCATAACTGATAAAGCAAAAGTATAGGAATAAATAATCCACTTTATTTAAAAAATCCAACCGAAACTATCGACAGCATCCCTGAATGATGCTTTCAATGAAAACCGTTGCTGAAATTTGTCCAAACAATCCAATATTATCCAAACTGACCAAATTTATCAAGTCACAAACTAAAATAGAGTCAAACCACATGAATTAAGATGCAGACAATTTTAGATTATTCCATTTATAACTAACCAACCCTGATGAAAATGAATCAAACTCAACATAGAGAAACCATCTAGTAGAGATAGAGTATAGTTAAGTTTAATCATACCTATTCGTCCAACTCCTATGAAACTGAGTCTATCCATACATAAAGAGAAGCAATTACAAATTATCCAAAACGAAGCAAGCCGTGGCAAACCAATAAAAAATCAATCAAAAATCAAAACTGGCGGAAGCAAACCAGGCATACCCAAATAAAATAGGAAATCAAATCAACTGCTCTCTAAAATATAAGTAGACCAAGTCGTAGGTAAATAAAACAAATGAGCGTAGATCAATCGAAACAATCCCGTATAAACAATCTAAAAAACCAAAAAAATAAACTTGTTTTAATCAATTTAACCCACAAGAATAGAGCTTATTATAACTCTAATCACACTATATTTTATTAAACAAACCCATTATAACATATACCACAGGCTGCATAATATCCCAAATCTAAGTGAAAAAAAACCAACATATTTGTAGGAGTTGGGAAATCAACTGCGCTCTATCAAAAACTGAAAACTTACCTAATAAAATCAAAACAATGCAAATAAACAACGACCAATCCAAACAAACCCATTTGAACAATGTAAAAAAACGTACAGATATAATTGGCATAAATCACATCAACCAACAAATACCGATGTAAACGACCTTCTGCTAAACCAACTAATTTATGCTTCTAAGGTTCATGTTTCGGTTTTTCATTGCCAAATATTTTATAACACAAACAATTTCATAGCCAGAAAAGTTTTCAAAAACATTAACGAATAACACAATAAACTATTAGGACCAAACTACGAACAACGATCACTCTTAGCATCTTACAACAATCCACTCAATAGAGCCTGTTAGAACAGAGGCTCTAACAAAAGACAATCTGGACAACCAAAATTGGAACCACACAACCATTTCATGTCGACCGAAAACGATCATTCCATAACTGATAAAGCAAAAGTATAGGAATAAATAATCCACTTTATTTAAAAAATCCAACCGAAACTATCGACAGCATCCCAGAATGATGCTTTCAATGAAAACCGTTGCTGAAATTTGTCCAAACAGTCCAATACTATCCAAACTGACCAAATTTATCAAGTCAAAAACTAAAATAGAGTCAAACCACATGAATTAAGATGCAGACAATTTTAGATTATTCCATTTCTAACTAACCAACACTGATGAAAATGAATCAAACTCAACATAGAGAAACCATCTAGTAGAGATAGAGTATAGTTAAGTTTAATCAAACCTATTCGTCCAACTCCTATGAAACTGAGTCTATCCATACATAAAGAGAAGCAATTACAAATTATCCAAAACGAAGCAAGCCGTGGCAAACCAATAAAAAATCAATCTAAAATCAAAACTGGCGGAAGCAAACCAGGCATACCCAAATAAAATAGGAAATCAAATCAACTCCTCTCTAAAATATAAGTAGACCAAGTCGTAGGTAAATAAAACAAATGAGCGTAGATCAATCGAAACAATCCCGTATAAACAATCTAAAAAAACCAAAAAAAGAAACTTGTTTTAATCAATTTAACCCACAAGAATAGAGCTTATTATAACTCTAATCACAGTATATTTAATTAAACAAACCCATTATAACATATACCACAGGCTGCATAATATCCAAAATCTAAGTGAAAGAAAACCAACATATTTGTAGGAGTTGGGAAATCAACTGCGCTTTATCAAAAACTGAAAACTTACCTAATAAAATCAAAACAATGCAAATAAACAACGACCAATCCAAACAAACCCATTTGAACAACGTAAAAAAACGTACAGATATAATTGGCATAAATCACATCAACCAACAAATACCGATGTAAACGACCTTCTGCTAAACCAACTAATTTATGCTTCTAAGGTTCATGTTTTGGCATTTCATTGCCAAATATTTTAAAACACAAACAATTTCATAGCCAGAAAAGTTTTCAAAAACATTAACGAATAACACAATAAACTATTAGGACCAAACTACGAACAACGATCACTCTTAGCATCTTACAACAATCCACCCAATAGAGCCTGTTAGAACAGATCTCTAACAAACGACAATCTGGACAACCAAAATTGGAACCACACAACCATTTCATGTCGACCTAAAACGATCATTCCATAACTGATAAAGCAAAAGTATAGGAATAAATAATCCACTTTATTTAAAAAATCCAACCGAAACTATCGACAGCATCCCTGAATGATGCTTTCAATGAAAACCGTTGCTGAAATTTGTCCAAACAATCCAATACTATCCAAACTGACCTAATTTATCAAGTCACAAACTAAAATAGAGTCTAACCACATGAATTAAGATGCAGACAATTTTAGATTATTCCATTTCTAACTAACCAACCCTGATGAAAATGAATCAAACTCAACATAGAGAAACCATCTAGTAGAGATAGAGTATAGTTAAGTTTAATCAAACCTATTCGTCCAACTCCTATGAAACTGAGTCTATCCATTCATAAAGAGAAGCAATTACAAATTATCCAAAATGAAGCAAGCCGTGGCAAACTAATAAAAAATCAATCAAAAATCAAAACTGGCGGAAGCAAATCAGGCATACCCAAATAAAATAGGAAATCAAATCAACTGCTCTCTAAAATATAAGTAGACCAAGTCGTAGGTAAATAAAACAAATGAGCGTAGATCAATCGAAACAATCCCGTATAAACAATCTAAAAAAACCAAAAAAAGAAACTTGTTTTAATCAATTAACCCACAAGAATAGAGCTTATTATAACTCTAATCACACTATATTTAATTAAACAAACCCATTATAACATATACCACAGGCTGCATAATATCCCAAATCTAAGTGAAAGAAAACCAACATATTTGTAGGAGTTGGGAAATCAACTGCGCTCTATCAAAAACTGAAAACTTACCTAATAAAATCAAAACAATGCAAATAAACAACGACCAATCCAAACAAACCCATTTGAACAACGTAAAAAAACGTACAGATATAATTGGCATAAATCACATCAACCAACAAATACCGATGTAAACGACCTTCTGCTAAACCAACTAATTTATGCTTATAAGGTTCATGTTTTGGTATTTCATTGCCAAATATTTTAAAACACAAACAATTTCAAAGCCAGAAAAGTTTTCAAAAACATTAACGAATAACACAATAAACTATTAGGACCAAACTACGAACAACGATCACTCTTAGCATCTTACAACAATCCACCCAATAGAGCCTGTTAGAACAGAGCTCTAACAAAAGACAATCTGGACAACCAAAATTGGAACCACACAACCATTTCATGTCGACCGAAAACGATCATTCCATAACTGATAAAGCAAAAGTATAGGAATAAATAATCCACTTTATTTAAAAAATCCAACCGAAACTATCGACAGCATCACAGAATGATGCTTTCAATGAAAACCGTTGCTGAAATTTGTCCAAACAATCCAATACTATCCAAACTGACCTAATTTATCAAGTCAAAAACTAAAATAGAGTCAAACCACATGAATTAAGATGCAGACAATTTTAGATTATTCCATTTCTAACTAACCAACACTGATGAAAATGAATCAAACTCAACATAGAGAAACCATCTAGTAGAGATAGAGTATAGTTAAGTTTAATCAAACCTATTCGTCCAACTCCTATGAAACTGAGTCTATCCATACATAAAGAGAAGCAATTACAAATTATCCAAAACGAAGCAAGCCGTGGCAAACCAATAAAAAATCAATCTAAAATCAAAACTGGCGGAAGCAAACCAGGCATACCCAAATAAAATAAGAAATCAAATCAACTCCTCTCTAAAATATAAGTAGACCAAGTCGTAGGTAAATAAAACAAATGAGCGTAGATCAATCGAAACAATCCCGTATAAACAATCTAAAAAAACCAAAAAAAGAAACTTGTTTTAATCAATTTAACCCACAAGAATAGAGCTTATTATAATTCTAATCACAGTATATTTAATTAAACAAACCCATTATAACATATACCACAGGCTGCATAATATCCAAAATCTAAGTGAAAGAAAACCAACATATTTGTAGGAGTTGGGAAATCAACTGCGCTTTATCAAAAACTGAAAACTTACCTAATAAAATCAAAACAATGCAAATAAACAACGACCAATCCAAACAAACCCATTTGAACAACGTAAAAAAACGTACAGATATTATTGGCATAAATCACATCAACCAACAAATACCGATGTAAACGACCTTCTGCTAAACCAACTAATTTATGCTTCTAAGGTTCATGTTTTGGCATTTCATTGCCAAATATTTTAAAACACAAACAATTTCATAGCCAGAAAAGTTTTCAAAAACATTAACGAATAACACAATAAACTATTAGGACCAAACTACGAACAACGATCACTCTTAGCATCTTACAACAATCCACCCAATAGAGCCTGTTAGAACAGAGGCTCTAACAAAAGCCAATCTGGCCAACCAAAATTGGAACCACACAACCATTTCATGTCGACCGAAAACGATCATTCCATAACTGATAAAGCAAAAGTATAGGAATAAATAATCCACTTTATTTAAAAAATCCAACCGAAACTATCGACAGCATCCCTGAATGATGCTTTCAATGAAAACCGTTGCTGAAATTTGTCCAAACAATCCAATACTATCCAAACTGACCAAATTTATCAAGTCACAAACTAAAATAGAGTCAAACCACATGAATTAAGATGCAGACAATTTTAGATTATTCCATTTATAACTAACCAACCCTGATGAAAATGAATCAAACTCAACATAGAGAAACCATCTAGTAGAGATAGAGTATAGTTAAGTTTAATCAAACCTATTCGTCCAACTCCTATGAAACTGAATCTATCCATACATAAAGAGAAGCAATTACAAATTATCCAAAACGAAGCAAGCCGTGGCAAACCAATAAAAAATCAATCAAAAATCAAAACTGGCGGAAGCAAACCAGGCATACCCAAATAAAATAGGAAATCAAATCAACTGCTCTCTAAAATATAAGTAGACCAAGTCGTAGGTAAATAAAACAAATGAGCGTAGATCAATCGAAACAATCCCGTATAAACAATCTAAAAAACCAAAAAAATAAACTTGTTTTAATCAATTTAACCCACAAGAATAGAGCTTATTATAACTCTAATCACACTATATTTTATTAAACAAACCCATTATAACATATACCACAGGCTGCATAATATCCCAAATCTAAGTGAAAAAAAACCAACATATTTGTAGGAGTTGGGAAATCAACTGCGCTCTATCAAAAACTGAAAACTTACCTAATAAAATCAAAACAATGCAAATAAACAACGACCAATCCAAACAAACCCATTTGAACAATGTAAAAAAACGTACAAATATAATTGGCATAAATCACATCAACCAACAAATACCGATGTAAACGACCTTCTGCTAAACCAACTAATTTATGCTTCTAAGGTTCATGTTTTGGTTTTTCATTGCCAAATATTTTATAACACAAACAATTTCATAGCCAGAAAAGTTTTCAAAAACATTAACGAATAACACAATAAACTATTAGGACCAAACTACGAACAACGATCACTCTTAGCATCTTACAACAATCCACTCAATAGAGCCTGTTAGAACAGAGAGCTCTAACAAAAGACAATCTGGACAACCAAAATTGGAACCACACAACCATTTCATGTCGACCGAAAACGATCATTCCATAACTGATAAAGCAAAAGTATAGGAATAAATAATCCACTTTATTTAAAAAATCCAACCGAAACTATCGACAGCATCCCAGAATGATGCTTTCAATGAAAACCGTTGCTGAAATTTGTCCAAACAGTCCAATACTATCCAAACTGACCAAATTTATCAAGTCAAAAACTAAAATAGAGTCAAACCACATGAATTAAGATGCAGACAATTTTAGATTATTCCATTTCTAACTAACCAACACTGATGAAAATGAATCAAACTCAACATAGAGAAACCATCTAGTAGAGATAGAGTATAGTTAAGTTTAATCAAACCTATTCGTCCAACTCCTATGAAACTGAGTCTATCCATACATAAAGAGAAGCAATTAAAAATTATCCAAAACGAAGCAAGCCGTGGCAAACCAATAAAAAATCAATCTAAAATCAAAACTGGCGGAAGCAAACCAGGCATACCCAAATAAAATAGGAAATCAAATCAACTCCTCTCTAAAATATAAGTAGACCAAGTCGTAGGTAAATAAAACAAATGAGCGTAGATCAATCGAAACAATCCCGTATAAACAATCTAAAAAAACCAAAAAAAGAAACTTGTTTTAATCAATTTAACCCACAAGAATAGAGCTTATTATAACTCTAATCACAGTATATTTAATTAAACAAACCCATTATAACATATACCACAGGCTGCATAATATCCAAAATCTAAGTGAAAGAAAACCAACATATTTGTAGGAGTTGGGAAATCAACTGCGCTTTATCAAAAACTGAAAACTTACCTAATAAAATCAAAACAATGCAAATAAACAACGACCAATCCAAACAAACCCATTTGAACAACGTAAAAAAACGTACAGATATAATTGGCATAAATCACATCAACCAACAAATACCGATGTAAACGACCTTCTGCTAAACCAACTAATTTATGCTTCTAAGGTTCATGTTTTGGCATTTCATTGCCAAATATTTTAAAACACAAACAATTTCATAGCCAGAAAAGTTTTCAAAAACATTAACGAATAACACAATAAACTATTAGGACCAAACTACGAACAACGATCACTCTTAGCATCTTACAACAATCCACCCAATAGAGCCTGTTAGAACAGATCTCTAACAAACGACAATCTGGACAACCAAAATTGGAACCACACAACTATTTCATGTCGACCTAAAACGATCATTCCATAACTGATAAAGCAAAAGTATAGGAATAAATAATCCACTTTATTTAAAAAATCCAACCGAAACTATCGACAGCATCCCTGAATGATGCTTTCAATGAAAACCGTTGCTGAAATTTGTCCAAACAATCCAATACTATCCAAACTGACCTAATTTATCAAGTCACAAACTAAAATAGAGTCAAACCACATGAATTAAGATGCAGACAATTTTAGATTATTCCATTTCTAACTAACCAACCCTGATGAAAATGAATCAAACTCAACATAGAGAAACCATCTAGTAGAGATAGAGTATAGTTAAGTTTAATCAAACCTATTCGTCCAACTCCTATGAAACTGAGTCTATCCATTCATAAAGAGAAGCAATTACAAATTATCCAAAATGAAGCAAACCGTGGCAAACCAATAAAAAATCAATCAAAAATCAAAACTGGCGGAAGCAAATCAGGCATACCCAAATAAAATAGGAAATCAAATCAACTGCTCTCTAAAATATAAGTAGACCAAGTCGTAGGTAAATAAAACAAATGAGCGTAGATCAATCGAAACAATCCCGTATAAACAATCTAAAAAAACCAAAAAAAGAAACTTGTTTTAATCAATTAACCCACAAGAATAGAGCTTATTATAACTCTAATCACACTATATTTTATTAAACAAACCCATTATAACATATACCACAGGCTGCATAATATCCCAAATCTAAGTGAAAGAAAACCAACATATTTGTAGGAGTTGGGAAATCAACTGCGCTCTATCAAAAACTGAAAACTTACCTAATAAAATCAAAACAATGCAAATAAACAACGACCAATCCAAACAAACCCATTTGAACAACGTAAAAAAACGTACAGATATAATTGGCATAAATCACATCAACCAACAAATACCGATGTAAACGACCTTCTGCTAAACCAACTAATTTATGCTTCTAAGGTTCATGTTTTGGCATTTCATTGCCAAATATTTTAAAACACAAACAATTTCATAGCCAGAAAAGTTTTCAAAAACATTAACGAATAACACAATAAACTATTAGGACCAAACTACGAACAACGATCACTCTTAGCATCTTACAACAATCCACCCAATAGAGTCTGTTAGAACAGAGTTCTAACAAAAGCCAATCTGGCAACCAAAATTGGAACCACACAACCATTTCATGTCGACCGAAAACGATCATTCCATAACTGATAAAGCAAAAGTATAGGAATAAATAATCCACTTTATTTAAAAAATCCAACCGAAACTATCGACAGCATCCCAGAATGATGCTTTCAATGAAAACCGTTGCTGAAATTTGTCCAAACAATCCAATACTATCCAAACTGACCTAATTTATCAAGTCAAAAACTAAAATAGAGTCAAACCACATGAATTAAGATGCAGACAATTTTAGATTATTCCATTTCTAACTAACCAACCCTGATGAAAATGAATCAAACTCAACATAGAGAAACCATCTAGTAGAGATAGAGTATAGTTAAGTTTAATCAAACCTATTCGTCCAACTCCTATGAAACTGAGTCTATCCATACATAAAGAGAAGCAATTACAAATTATCCAAAACGAAGCAAGCCGTGGCAAACCAATAAAAAATCAATCTAAAATCAAAACTGGCGGAAGCAAACCTGGCATACCCAAATAAAATAAGAAATCAAATCAACTCCTCTCTAAAATATAAGTAGACCAAGTCGTAGGTAAATAAAACAAATGAGCGTAGATCAATCGAAACAATCCCGTATAAACAATCTAAAAAAACCAAAAAAAGAAACTTGTTTTAATCAATTTAACCCACAAGAATAGAGCTTATTATAACTCTAATCACACTATATTTAATTAAACAAACCCATTATAACATATACCACAGGCTGCATAATATCCCAAATCTAAGTGAAAGAAAACCAACATATTTGTAGGAGTTGGGAAATCAACTGCGCTCTATCAAAAACTGAAAACTTACCTAATAAAATCAAAACAATGCAAATAAACAACGACCAATCCAAACAAACCCATTTGAACAATGTAAAAAAACGTACAGATATAATTGGCATAAATCACATCAACCAACAAATACCGATGTAAACGACCTTCTGCTAAACCAACTAATTTATGCTTGTAAGGTTCATGTTTTGGTATTTCATTGCCAAATATTTTAAAACACAAACAATTTCATAGCCAGAAAAGTTTTCAAAAACATTAACGAATAACACAATAAACTATTAGGACCAAACTACGAACAACGATCACTCTTAGCATCTTACAACAATCCACCCAATAGAGCCTGTTAGAACAGAGCTCTAACAAAAGCCAATCTGGCCAACCAAAATTGGAACCACACAACCATTTCATGTCGACCGAAAACGATCATTCCATAACTGATAAAGCAAAAGTATAGGAATAAATAATCCACTTTATTTAAAAAATCCAACCGAAACTATCGACAGCATCCCAGAATGATGCTTTCAATGAAAACCGTTGCTGAAATTTGTCCAAACAATCCAATACTATCCAAACTGACCAAATTTATCAAGTCACAAACTAAAATAGAGTCAAACCACATGAATTAAGATGCAGACAATTTTAGATTATTCCATTTCTAACTAACCAACACTGATGAAAATGAATCAAACTCAACATAGAGAAACCATCTAGTAGAGATAGAGTATAGTTAAGTTTAATCAAACCTATTCGTCCAACTCCTATGAAACTGAGTCTATCCATACATAAAGAGAAGCAATTACAAATTATCCAAAACGAAGCAAGCCGTGGCAAACCAATAAAAAATCAATCAAAAATCAAAACTGGCGGAAGCAAACCAGGCATACCCAAATAAAATAGGAAATCAAATCAACTGCTCTCTAAAATATAAGTAGACCAAGTCGTAGGTAAATAAAACAAATGAGCGTAGATCAATCGAAACAATCCCGTATAAACAATCTAAAAAAACCAAAAAAAGAAACTTGTTTTAATCAATTTAACCCACAAGAATAGAGCTTATTATAACTCTAATCACAGTATATTTAATTAAACAAACCCATTATAACATATACCACAGGCTGCATAATATCCCAAATCTAAGTGAAAGAAAACCAACATATTTGTAGGAGTTGGGAAATCAACTGCGCTCTATCAAAAACTGAAAACTTACCTAATAAAATCAAAACAATGCAAATAAACAACGACCAATCCAAACAAACCCATTTGAACAACGTAAAAAAACGTACAGATATAATTGGCATAAATCACATCAACCAACAAATACCGATGTAAACGACCTTCTGCTAAACCAACTAATTTATGCTTCTAAGGTTCATGTTTTGGCATTTCATTGCCAAATATTTTAAAACACAAACAATTTCATAGCCAGAAAAGTTTTCAAAAACATTAACGAATAACACAATAAACTATTAGGACCAAACTACGAACAACGATCACTGTTAGCATTTTACAACAATCCACCCAATAGAGTCTGTTAGAACAGAGCTCTAACAAAAGCCAATCTGGCCAACCAAAATTGGAACCACACAACCATTTCAGGTCGACCGAAAACGATCATTCCATAACTGATAAAGCAAAAGTATAGGAATAAATAATCCACTTTATTTAAAAAATCCAACCGAAACTATCGACAGCATCCCAGAATGATGCTTTCAATGAAAACCGTTGCTGAAATTTGTCCAAACAATCCAATACTATCCAAACTGACCTAATTATCAAGTCAAAAACTAAAATAGAGTCAAACCACATGAATTAAGATGCAGAGAATTTTAGATTATTCCATTTCTAACTAACCAACCCTGATGAAAATGAATCAAACTCAACATAGAGAAACCATCTAGTAGAGATAGAGTATAGTTAAGTTTAATCAAACCTATTCGTCCAACTCCTATGAAACTGAGTCTATCCATACATAAAGAGAAGCAATTACAAATTATCCAAAACGAAGCAAGCCGTGGCAAACCAATAAAAAATCAATCAAAAATCAAAACTGGCGGAAGCAAACCTGGCATACCCAAATAAAATAGGAAATCAAATCAACTCCTCTCTAAAATATAAGTAGACCAAGTCGTAGGTAAATAAAACAAATGAGCGTAGATCAATCGAAACAATCCCGTATAAACAATCTAAAAAAACCAAAAAAAGAAACTTGTTTTAATCAATTTAGCCCACAAGAATAGAGCTTATTATAACTCTAATCACACTATATTTAATTAAACAAACCCATTATAACATATACCACAGGCTGCATAATATCCCAAATCTAAGTGAAAGAAAACCAACATATTTGTAGGAGTTGGGAAATCAACTGCGCTCTATCAAAAACTGAAAACTTACCTAATAAAATCAAAACAATGCAAATAAACAACGACCAATCCAAACAAACCCATTTGAACAACGTAAAAAAACGTACAGATATAATTGGCATAAATCACATCAACCAACAAATACCGATGTAAACGACCTTCTGCTAAACCAACTAATTTATGCTTCTAAGGTTCATGTTTTGGCATTTCATTGCCAAATATTTTAAAACACAAACAATTTCATAGCAGAAAAGTTTTCAAAAACATTAACGAATAACACAATAAACTATTAGGACCAAACTACGAACAACGATCACTCTTAGCATCTTACAACAATCCACCCAATAGAGTCTGTTAGAACAGAGCTCTAACAAAAGCCAATCTGGCCAACCAAAATTGGAACCACACAACCATTTCATGTCGACCGAAAACGATCATTCCATAACTGATAAAGCAAAAGTATAGGAATAAATAATCCACTTTATTTAAAAAATCCAACCGAAACTATCGACAGCATCCCAGAATGATGCTTTCAATGAAAACCGTTGCTGAAATTTGTCCAAACAATCCAATACTATTCAAACTGACCTAATTTATCAAGTCAAAAACTAAAATAGAGTCAAACCACATGAATTAAGATGCAGACAATTTTAGATTATTCCATTTCTAACTAGCCAACCCTGATGAAAATGAATCAAACTCAACATAGAGAAACCATCTAGTAGAGATAGAGTATAGTTAAGTTTAATCAAACCTATTCGTCCAACTCCTATGAAACTGAGTCTATCCATACATAAAGAGAAGCAATTACAAATTATCCAAAACGAAGCAAGCCGTGGCAAACCAATAAGAAAATCATTCAAAAATCAAAACAGGCGGAAGCAAACCAGGCATACCCAAATAAAATAAGAAATCAAATCAACTCCTCTCTAAAATATAAGTAGACCAAGTCGTAGGTAAATAAAACAAATGAGCGTAGATCAATCGAAACAATCCCGTATAAACAATCTAAAAAAACCAAAAAAAGAAACTTGTTTTAATCAATTTAACCCAGAAGAATAGAGCTTATTATAACTCTAATCACACTATATTTAATTAAACAAACCCATTATAACATATACCACAGGCTGCATAATATCCTAAATCTATGTGAAAGAAAACCAACATATTTGTAGGAGTTGGGAAATCAACTGCGCTCTATCAAAAACTGAAAACTTACCTAATAAAATCAAAACAATGCAAATAAACAACGACCAATCCAAACAAACCCATTTGAACAACGTAAAAAAACGTACAGATATAATTGGCATAAATCACATCAACCAACAAATACCGATGTAAACGACCTTCTGCTAAACCAACTAATTTATGCTTCTAAGGTTCATGTTTTGGCATTTCATTGCCAAATATTTTAAAACACAAACAATTTCATAGCCAGAAAAGTTTTCAAAAACATTAACGAATAACACAATAAACTATTAGGACCAAACTACGAACAACGATCACTCTTAGCATCTTACAACAATCCACCCAATAGAGTCTGTTAGAACAGAGCTCTAACAAAAGCCAATCTGGCAACCAAAATTGGAACCACACAACCATTTCATGTCGACCGAAAACGATCATTCCATAACTGATAAAGCAAAAGTATAGGAATAAATAATCCACTTTATTTAAAAAATCCAACCGAAACTATCGACAGCATCCCAGAATGATGCTTTCAATGAAAACCGTTGCTGAAATTTGTCCAAACAATCCAATACTATCCAAACTGACCTAATTTATCAAGTCAAAAACTAAAATAGAGTCAAACCACATGAATTAAGATGCAGACAATTTTAGATTATTCCATTTCTAACTAACCAACCCTGATGAAAATGAATCAAACTCAACATAGAGAAACCATCTAGTAGAGATAGAGTATAGTTAAGTTTAATCAAACCTATTCGTCCAACTCCTATGAAACTGAGTCTATCCATACATAAAGAGAAGCAATTACAAATTATCCAAAACGAAGCAAGCCGTGGCAAACCAATAAAAAATCAATCAAAAATCAAAACTGGCGGAAGCAAACCTGGCATACCCAAATAAAATAAGAAATCAAATCAACTCCTCTCTAAAATATAAGTAGACCAAGTCGTAGGTAAATAAAACAAATGAGCGTAGATCAATCGAAACAATCCCGTATAAACAATCTAAAAAAACCAAAAAAAGAAACTTGTTTTAATCAATTTAACCCACAAGAATAGAGCTTATTATAACTCTAATCACACTATATTTAATTAAACAAACCCATTATAACATATACCACAGGCTGCATAATATCCCAAATCTAAGTGAAAGAAAACCAACATATTTGTAGGAGTTGGGAAATCAACTGCGCTCTATCAAAAACTGAAAACTTACCTAATAAAATCAAAACAATGCAAATAAACAACGACCAATCCAAACAAACCCATTTGAACAATGTAAAAAAACGTACAGATATAATTGGCATAAATCACATCAACCAACAAATACCGATGTAAACGACCTTCTGCTAAACCAACTAATTTATGCTTCTAAGGTTCATGTTTTGGTATTTCATTGCCAAATATTTTAAAACACAAACAATTTCATAGCCAGAAAAGTTTTCAAAAACATTAACGAATAACACAATAAACTATTAGGACCAAACTACGAACAACGATCACTCTTAGCATCTTACAACAATCCACCCAATAGAGCCTGTTAGAACAGAGCTCTAACAAAAGCCAATCTGGCCAACCAAAATTGGAACCACACAACCATTTCATGTCGACCGAAAACGATCATTCCATAACTGATAAAGCAAAAGTATAGGAATAAATAATCCACTTTATTTAAAAAATCCAACCGAAACTATCGACAGCATCACAGAATGATGCTTTCAATGAAAACCGTTGCTGAAATTTGTCCAAACAATCCAATACTATCCAAACTGACCAAATTTATCAAGTCACAAACTAAAATAGAGTCAAACCACATGAATTAAGATGCAGACAATTTTAGATTATTCCATTTCTAACTAACCAACCCTGATGAAAATGAATCAAACTCAACATAGAGAAACCATCTAGTAGAGATAGAGTATAGTTAAGTTTAATCAAACCTATTCGTCCAACTCCTATGAAACTGAGTCTATCCATACATAAAGAGAAGCAATTACAAATTATCCAAAACGAAGCAAGCCGTGGCAAACCAATAAAAAATCAATCAAAAATCAAAACTGGCGGAAGCAAACCAGGCATACCCAAATAAAATAGGAAATCAAATCAACTGCTCTCTAAAATATAAGTAGACCAAGTCGTAGGTAAATAAAACAAATGAGCGTAGATCAATCGAAACAATCCCGTATAAACAATCTAAAAAAACCAAAAAAAGAAACTTGTTTTAATCAATTTAACCCACAAGAATAGAGCTTATTATAACTCTAATCACACTATATTTTATTAAACAAACCCATTATAACATATACCACAGGCTGCATAATATCCCAAATCTAAGTGAAAGAAAACCAACATATTTGTAGGAGTTGGGAAATCAACTGCGCTCTATCAAAAACTGAAAACTTACCTAATAAAATCAAAACAATGCAAATAAACAACGACCAATCCAAACAAACCCATTTGAACAACGTAAAAAAACGTACAGATATAATTGGCATAAATCACATCAACCAACAAATACCGATGTAAACGACCTTCTGCTAAACCAACTAATTTATGCTTCTAAGGTTCATGTTTTGGCATTTCATTGCCAAATATTTTAAAACACAAACAATTTCATAGCAGAAAAGTTTTCAAAAACATTAACGAATAACACAATAAACTATTAGGACCAAACTACGAACAACGATCACTCTTAGCATCTTACAACAATCCACCCAATAGAGTCTGTTAGAACAGAGCTCTAACAAAAGCCAATCTGGCCAACCAAAATTGGAACCACACAACCATTTCATGTCGACCGAAAACGATCATTCCATAACTGATAAAGCAAAAGTATAGGAATAAATAATCCACTTTATTTAAAAAATCCAACCGAAACTATCGACAGCATCCCAGAATGATGCTTTCAATGAAAACCGTTGCTGAAATTTGTCCAAACAATCCAATACTATTCAAACTGACCTAATTTATCAAGTCAAAAACTAAAATAGAGTCAAACCACATGAATTAAGATGCAGACAATTTTAGATTATTCCATTTCTAACTAGCCAACCCTGATGAAAATGAATCAAACTCAACATAGAGAAACCATCTAGTAGAGATAGAGTATAGTTAAGTTTAATCAAACCTATTCGTCCAACTCCTATGAAACTGAGTCTATCCATACATAAAGAGAAGCAATTACAAATTATCCAAAACGAAGCAAGCCGTGGCAAACCAATAGAAAATCATTCAAAAATCAAAACTGGCGGAAGCAAACCAGGCATACCCAAATAAAATAAGAAATCAAATCAACTCCTCTCTAAAATATAAGTAGACCAAGTCGTAGGTAAATAAAACAAATGAGCGTAGATCAATCGAAACAATCCCATATAAACAATCTAAAAAAACCAAAAAAAGAAACTTGTTTTAATCAATTTAACCCAGAAGCATAGAGCTTATTATAACTCTAATCACACTATATTTAATTAAACAAACCCATTATAACATATACCACAGGCTGCATAATATCCTAAATCTATGTGAAAGAAAACCAACATATTTGTAGGAGTTGGGAAATCAACTGCGCTCTATCAAAAACTGAAAACTTACCTAATAAAATCAAAACAATGCAAATAAACAACGACCAATCCAAACAAACCCATTTGAACAACGTAAAAAAACGTACAGATATAATTGGCATAAATCACATCAACCAACAAATACCGATGTAAACGACCTTCTGCTAAACCAACTAATTTATGCTTCTAAGGTTCATGTTTTGGCATTTCATTGCCAAATATTTTAAAACACAAACAATTTCATAGCCAGAAAAGTTTTCAAAAACATTAACGAATAACACAATAAACTATTAGGACCAAACTACGAACAACGATCACTCTTAGCATCTTACAACAATCCACCCAATAGAGTCTGTTAGAACAGAGCTCTAACAAAAGCCAATCTGGCAACCAAAATTGGAACCACACAACCATTTCATGTCGACCGAAAACGATCATTCCATAACTGATAAAGCAAAAGTATAGGAATAAATAATCCACTTTATTTAAAAAATCCAACCGAAACTATCGACAGCATCCCAGAATGATGCTTTCAATGAAAACCGTTGCTGAAATTTGTCCAAACAATCCAATACTATCCAAACTGACCTAATTTATCAAGTCAAAAACTAAAATAGAGTCAAACCACATGAATTAAGATGCAGACAATTTTAGATTATTCCATTTCTAACTAACCAACCCTGATGAAAATGAATCAAACTCAACATAGAGAAACCATCTAGTAGAGATAGAGTATAGTTAAGTTTAATCAAACCTATTCGTCCAACTCCTATGAAACTGAGTCTATCCATACATAAAGAGAAGCAATTACAAATTATCCAAAACGAAGCAAGCCGTGGCAAACCAATAAAAAATCAATCTAAAATCAAAACTGGCGGAAGCAAACCAGGCATACCCAAATAAAATAAGAAATCAAATCAACTCCTCTCTAAAATATAAGTAGACCAAGTCGTAGGTAAATAAAACAAATGAGCGTAGATCAATCGAAACAATCCCGTATAAACAATCTAAAAAAACCAAAAAAAGAAACTTGTTTTAATCAATTTAACCCACAAGAATAGAGCTTATTATAACTCTAATCACACTATATTTAATTAAACAAACCCATTATAACATATACCACAGGCTGCATAATATCCCAAATCTAAGTGAAAGAAAACCAACATATTTGTAGGAGTTGGGAAATCAACTGCGCTCTATCAAAAACTGAAAACTTACCTAATAAAATCAAAACAATGCAAATAAACAACGACCAATCCAAACAAACCCATTTGAACAATGTAAAAAAACGTACAGATATAATTGGCATAAATCACATCAACCAACAAATACCGATGTAAACGACCTTCTGCTAAACCAACTAATTTATGCTTCTAAGGTTCATGTTTTGGTATTTCATTGCCAAATATTTTAAAACACAAACAATTTCATAGCCAGAAAAGTTTTCAAAAACATTAACGAATAACACAATAAACTATTAGGACCAAACTACGAACAACGATCACTCTTAGCATCTTACAACAATCCACCCAATAGAGCCTGTTAGAACAGAGCTCTAACAAAAGCCAATCTGGCCAACCAAAATTGGAACCACACAACCATTTCATGTCGACCGAAAACGATCATTCCATAACTGATAAAGCAAAAGTATAGGAATAAATAATCCACTTTATTTAAAAAATCCAACCGAAACTATCGACAGCATCCCAGAATGATGCTTTCAATGAAAACCGTTGCTGAAATTTGTCCAAACAATCCAATACTATCCAAACTGACCAAATTTATCAAGTCACAAACTAAAATAGAGTCAAACCACATGAATTAAGATGCAGACAATTTTAGATTATTCCATTTCTAACTAACCAACCCTGATGAAAATGAATCAAACTCAACATAGAGAAACCATCTAGTAGAGATAGAGTATAGTTAAGTTTAATCAAACCTATTCGTCCAACTCCTATGAAACTGAGTCTATCCATACATAAAGAGAAGCAATTACAAATTATCCAAAACGAAGCAAGCCGTGGCAAACCAATAAAAAATCAATCAAAAATCAAAACTGGCGGAAGCAAACCAGGCATACCCAAATAAAATAGGAAATCAAATCAACTGCTCTCTAAAATATAAGTAGACCAAGTCGTAGGTAAATAAAACAAATGAGCGTAGATCAATCGAAACAATCCCGTATAAACAATCTAAAAAAACCAAAAAAAGAAACTTGTTTTAATCAATTTAACCCACAAGAATAGAGCTTATTATAACTCTAATCACACTATATTTTATTAAACAAACCCATTATAACATATACCACAGGCTGCATAATATCCCAAATCTAAGTGAAAGAAAACCAACATATTTGTAGGAGTTGGGAAATCAACTGCGCTCTATCAAAAACTGAAAACTTACCTAATAAAATCAAAACAATGCAAATAAACAACGACCAATCCAAACAAACCCATTTGAACAACGTAAAAAAACGTACAGATATAATTGGCATAAATCACATCAACCAACAAATACCGATGTAAACGACCTTCTGCTAAACCAACTAATTTATGCTTCTAAGGTTCATGTTTTGGCATTTCATTGCCAAATATTTTAAAACACAAACAATTTCATAGCCAGAAAAGTTTTCAGAAACATTAACGAATAACACAATAAACTATTAGGACCAAACTACGAACAACGATCACTCTTAGCATCTTACAACAATCCACCCAATAGAGTCTGTTAGAACAGAGCTCTAACAAAAGCCAATCTGGCCAACCAAAATTGGAACCACACAACCATTTCATGTCGACCGAAAACGATCATTCCATAACTGATAAAGCAAAAGTATAGGAATAAATAATCCACTTTGTTTAAAAAATCCAACCGAAACTATCGACAGCATCCCAGAATGATGCTTTCAATGAAAACCGTTGCTGAAATTTGTCCAAACAATCCAATACTATCCAAACTGACCTAATTTATCAAGTCAAAAACTAAAATAGAGTCAAACCACATGAATTAAGATGCAGACAATTTTAGATTATTCCATTTCTAACTAACCAACCCTGATGAAAATGAATCAAACTCAACATAGAGAAACCATCTAGTAGAGATAGAGTATAGTTAAGTTTAATCAAACCTATTCGTCCAACTCCTATGAAACTGAGTCTATCCATACATAAAGAGAAGCAATTACAAATTATCCAAAACGAAGCAAGCCGTGGCAAACCAATAAAAAATCAATCTAAAATCAAAACTGGCGGAAGCAAACCAGGCATACCCAAATAAAATAGGAAATCAAATCAACTCCTCTCTAAAATATAAGTAGACCAAGTCGTAGGTAAATAAAACAAATGAGCGTAGATCAATCGAAACAATCCCGTATAAACAATCTAAAAAAACCAAAAAAAGAAACTTGTTTTAATCAATTTAACCCACAAGAATAGAGCTTATTATAACTCTAATCACACTATATTTAATTAAACAAACCCATTATAACATATACCACAGGCTGCATAATATCCCAAATCTAAGTGAAAGAAAACCAACATATTTGTAGGAGTTGGGAAATCAACTGCGCTCTATCAAAAACTGAAAACTTACCTAATAAAATCAAAACAATGCAAATAAACAACGACCAATCCAAACAAACCCATTTGAACAACGTAAAAAAACGTACAGATATAATTGGCATAAATCACATCAACCAACAAATACCGATGTAAACGACCTTCTGCTAAACCAACTAATTTATGCTTCTAAGGTTCATGTTTTGGCATTTCATTGCCAAATATTTTAAAACACAAACAATTTCATAGCAGAAAAGTTTTCAAAAACATTAACGAATAACACAATAAACTATTAGGACCAAACTACGAACAACGATCACTCTTAGCATCTTACAACAATCCACCCAATAGAGTCTGTTAGAACAGAGCTCTAACAAAAGCCAATCTGGCCAACCAAAATTGGAACCACACAACCATTTCATGTCGACCGAAAACGATCATTCCATAACTGATAAAGCAAAAGTATAGGAATAAATAATCCACTTTATTTAAAAAATCCAACCGAAACTATCGACAACATCCCAGAATGATGCTTTCAATGAAAACCGTTGCTGAAATTTGTCCAAACAATCCAATACTATTCAAACTGACCTAATTTATCAAGTCAAAAACTAAAATAGAGTCAAACCACATGAATTAAGATGCAGACAATTTTAGATTATTCCATTTCTAACTAGCCAACCCTGATGAAAATGAATCAAACTCAACATAGAGAAACCATCTAGTAGAGATAGAGTATAGTTAAGTTTAATCAAACCTATTCGTCCAACTCCTATGAAACTGAGTCTATCCATACATAAAGAGAATCAATTACAAATTATCCAAAACGAAGCAAGCCGTGGCAAACCAATAAGAAATCATTCAAAAATCAAAACAGGCGGAAGCAAACCAGGCATACCCAAATAAAATAAGAAATCAAATCAACTCCTCTCTAAAATATAAGTAGACCAAGTCGTAGGTAAATAAAACAAATGAGCGTAGATCAATCGAAACAATCCCGTATAAACAATCTAAAAAAACCAAAAAAAGAAACTTGTTTTAATCAATTTAACCCAGAAGCATAGAGCTTATTATAACTCTAATCACACTATATTTAATTAAACAAACCCATTATAACATATACCACAGGCTGCATAATATCCTAAATCTATGTGAAAGAAAACCAACATATTTGTAGGAGTTGGGAAATCAACTGCGCTCTATCAAAAACTGAAAACTTACTTAATAAAATCAAAACAATGCAAATAAACAACGACCAATCCAAACAAACCCATTTGAACAACGTAAAAAAACGTACAGATATAATTGGCATAAATCACATCAACCAACAAATACCGATGTAAACGACCTTCTGCTAAACCAACTAATTTATGCTTCTAAGGTTCATGTTTTGGCATTTCATTGCCAAATATTTTAAAACACAAACAATTTCATAGCCAGAAAAGTTTTCAAAAACATTAACGAATAACACAATAAACTATTAGGACCAAACTACGAACAACGATCACTCTTAGCATCTTACAACAATCCACCCAATAGAGTCTGTTAGAACAGAGTTCTAACAAAAGCCAATCTGGCAACCAAAATTGGAACCACACAACCATTTCATGTCGACCGAAAACGATCATTCCATAACTGATAAAGCAAAAGTATAGGAATAAATAATCCACTTTATTTAAAAAATCCAACCGAAACTATCGACAGCATCCCAGAATGATGCTTTCAATGAAAACCGTTGCTGAAATTTGTCCAAACAATCCAATACTATCCAAACTGACCTAATTTATCAAGTCAAAAACTGAAATAGAGTCAAACCACATGAATTAAGATGCAGACAATTTTAGATTATTCCATTTCTAACTAACCAACCCTGATGAAAATGAATCAAACTCAACATAGAGAAACCATCTAGTAGAGATAGAGTATAGTTAAGTTTAATCAAACCTATTCGTCCAACTCCTATGAAACTGAGTCTATCCATACATAAAGAGAAGCAATTACAAATTATCCAAAACGAAGCAAGCCGTGGCAAACCAATAAAAAATCAATCTAAAATCAAAACTGGCGGAAGCAAACCTGGCATACCCAAATAAAATAAGAAATCAAATCAACTCCTCTCTAAAATATAAGTAGACCAAGTCGTAGGTAAATAAAACAAATGAGCGTAGATCAATCGAAACAATCCCGTATAAACAATCTAAAAAAACCAAAAAAAGAAACTTGTTTTAATCAATTTAACCCACAAGAATAGAGCTTATTATAACTCTAATCACACTATATTTAATTAAACAAACCCATTATAACATATACCACAGGCTGCATAATATCCCAAATCTAAGTGAAAGAAAACCAACATATTTGTAGGAGTTGGGAAATCAACTGCGCTCTATCAAAAACTGAAAACTTACCTAATAAAATCAAAACAATGCAAATAAACAACGACCAATCCAAACAAACCCATTTGAACAATGTAAAAAAACGTACAGATATAATTGGCATAAATCACATCAACCAACAAATACCGATGTAAACGACCTTCTGCTAAACCAACTAATTTATGCTTCTAAGGTTCATGTTTTGGTATTTCATTGCCAAATATTTTAAAACACAAACAATTTCATAGCCAGAAAAGTTTTCAAAAACATTAACGAATAACACAATAAACTATTAGGACCAAACTACGAACAACGATCACTCTTAGCATCTTACAACAATCCACCCAATAGAGTCTGTTATAACAGAGCTCTAACAAAAGCCAATCTGGCCAACCAAAATTGGAACCACACAACCATTTCATGTCGACCGAAAACGATCATTCCATAACTGATAAAGCAAAAGTATAGGAATAAATAATCCACTTTATTTAAAAAATCCAACCGAAACTATCGACAGCATCACAGAATGATGCTTTCAATGAAAACCGTTGCTGAAATTTGTCCAAACAATCCAATACTATCCAAACTGACCAAATTTATCAAGTCACAAACTAAAATAGAGTCAAACCACATGAATTAAGATGCAGACAATTTTAGATTATTCCATTTCTAACTAACCAACCCTGATGAAAATGAATCAAACTCAACATAGAGAAACCATCTAGTAGAGATAGAGTATAGTTAAGTTTAATCAAACCTATTCTTCCAACTCCTATGAAACTGAGTCTATCCATACATAAAGAGAAGCAATTACAAATTATCCAAAACGAAGCAAGTCGTGGCAAACCAATAAAAAATCAATCAAAAATCAAAACTGGCGGAAGCAAACCAGGCATACCCAAATAAAATAGGAAATCAAATCAACTGCTCTCAAAAATATAAGTAGACCAAGTCGTAGGTAAATAAAACAAATGAGCGTAGATCAATCGAAACAATCCCGTATAAACAATCTAAAAAAACCAAAAAAAGAAACTTGTTTTAATCAATTTAACCCACAAGAATAGAGCTTATTATAACTCTAATCACACTATATTTTATTAAACAAACCCATTATAACATATACCACAGGCTGCATAATATCCCAAATCTAAGTGAAAGAAAACCAACATATTTGTAGGAGTTGGGAAATCAACTGCGCTCTATCAAAAACTGAAAACTTACCTAATAAAATCAAAACAATGCAAATAAACAACGACCAATCCAAACAAACCCATTTGAACAATGTAAAAAAACGTACAGATATAATTGGCATAAATCACATCAACCAACAAATACCGATGTAAACGACCTTCTGCTAAACCAACTAATTTATGCTTATAAGGTTCATGTTTTGGTATTTCATTGCCAAATATTTTAAAACACAAACAATTTCATAGCCAGAAAAGTTTTCAGAAACATTAACGAATAACACAATAAACTATTAGGACCAAACTACGAACAACGATCACTCTTAGCATCTTACAACAATCCACCCAATAGAGCCTGTTAGAACAGAGCTCTAACAAAAGACAATCTGGACAACAAAAATTGGAACCACACAACCATTTCATGTCGACCGAAAACGATCATTCCATAACTGATAAAGCAAAAGTATAGGAATAAATAATCCACTTTATTTAAAAAATCCAACCGAAACTATCGACAGCATCCCAGAATGATGCTTTCAATGAAAACCGTTGCTGAAATTTGTCCAAACAATCCAATACTATCCAAACTGACCAAATTTATCAAGTCAAAAACTAAAATAGAGTCAAACCACATGAATTAAGATGCAGACAATTTTAGATTATTCCATTTCTAACTAACCAACACTGATGAAAATGAATCAAACTCAACATAGAGAAACCATCTAGTAGAGATAGAGTATAGTTAAGTTTAATCAAACCTATTCGTCCAACTCCTATGAAACTGAGTCTATCCATACATAAAGAGAAGCAATTACAAATTATCCAAAACGAAACAAGCCGTGGCAAACCAATAAAAAATCAATCTAAAATCAAAACTGGCGGAAGCAAACCAGGCATACCCAAATAAAATAAGAAATCAAATCAACTCCTCTCTAAAATATAAGTAGACCAAGTCGTAGGTAAATAAAACAAATGAGCGTAGATCAATCGAAACAATCCCGTATAAACAATCTAAAAAAACCAAAAAAAGAAACTTGTTTTAATCAATTTAACCCACAAGAATAGAGCTTATTATAACTCTAATCACAGTATATTTAATTAAACAAACCCATTATAACATATACCACAGGCTGCATAATATCCCAAATCTAAGTGAAAGAAAACCAACATATTTGTAGGAGTTGGGAAATCAATTGTGCTCTATCAAAAACTGAAAACTAACCTAATAAAATCAAAACAATGCAAATAAACAACGACCAATCCAAACAAACCCATTTGAACAACGTAAAAAAACGTACAGATATAATTGGCATAAATCACATCAACCAACAAATACCGATGTAAACGACCTTCTGCTAAACCAACTAATTTATGCTTCTAAGGTTCATGTTTTGGCATTTCATTGCCAAATATTTTAAAACACAAACAATTTCATAGCCAGAAAAGTTTTCAAAAACATTAACGAATAACACAATAAACTATTAGGACCAAACTACGAACAACGATCACTGTTAGCATCTTACAACAATCCACCCAATAGAGTCTGTTAGAACAGAGCTCTAACGAAAGCCAATCTGTTCAACCAAAATTGGAACCACACAACCATTTCAGGTTGACCGAAAACGATCATTCCATAACTGATAAAGCAAAAGTATAGGAATAAATAATCCACTTTATTTAAAATATCCAACCGAAACTATCGACAGCATCCCAGAATGATGCTTTCAATGAAAACCGTTGCTGAAATTTGTCCAAACAATCCAATACTATCCAAACTGACCAAATTTATCAAGTCAAAAACTAAAATAGAGTCAAACCACATGAATTAAGATGCAGACAATTTTAGATTATTCCATTTCTAACTAACCAACACTGATGAAAATGAATCAAACTCAACATAGAGAAACCATCTAGTAGAGATAGAGTATAGTTAAGTTTAATCAAACCTATTCGTCCAACTCCTATGAAACTGAGTCTATCCATACATAAAGAGAAGCAATTACAAATTATCCAAAACGAAGCAAGCCGTGGCAAACCAATAAAAAATCAATCTAAAATCAAAACTGGCGGAAGCAAACCAGGCATACCCAAATAAAATAGGAAATCAAATCAACTGCTCTCTAAAATATAAGTAGACCAAGTCGTAGGTAAATAAAACAAATGAGCGTAGATCAATCGAAACAATCCCGTATAAACAATCTAAAAAAACCAAAAAAAGAAACTTGTTTTAATCAATTTAACCCACAAGAATAGAGCTTATTATAACTCTAATCACACTATATTTAATTAAACAAACCCATTATAACATATACCACAGGCTGCATAATATCCCAAATCTAAGTGAAAGAAAACCAACATATTTGTAGGAGTTGGGAAATCAACTGCGCTCTATCAAAAACTGAAAACTTACCTAATAAAATCAAAACAATGCAAATAAACAACGACCAATCCAAACAAACCCATTTGAACAACGTAAAAAAACGTACAGATATAATTGGCATAAATCACATCAACCAACAAATACCGATGTAAACGACCTTCTGCTAAACCAACTAATTTATGCTTCTAAGGTTCATGTTTTGGCATTTCATTGCCAAATATTTTAAAACACAAACAATTTCATAGCAGAAAAGTTTTCAAAAACATTAACGAATAACACAATAAACTATTAGGACCAAACTACGAACAACGATCACTCTTAGCATCTTACAACAATCCACCCAATAGAGTCTGTTAGAACAGAGCTCTAACAAAAGCCAATCTGGCCAACCAAAATTGGAACCACACAACCATTTCATGTCGACCGAAAACGATCATTCCATAACTGATAAAGCAAAAGTATAGGAATAAATAATCCACTTTATTTAAAAAATCCAACCGAAACTATCGACAACATCCCAGAATGATGCTTTCAATGAAAACCGTTGCTGAAATTTGTCCAAACAATCCAATACTATTCAAACTGACCTAATTTATCAAGTCAAAAACTAAAATAGAGTCAAACCACATGAATTAAGATGCAGACAATTTTAGATTATTCCATTTCTAACTAGCCAACCCTGATGAAAATGAATCAAACTCAACATAGAGAAACCATCTAGTAGAGATAGAGTATAGTTAAGTTTAATCAAACCTATTCGTCCAACTCCTATGAAACTGAGTCTATCCATACATAAAGAGAATCAATTACAAATTATCCAAAACGAAGCAAGCCGTGGCAAACCAATAAGAAATCATTCAAAAATCAAAACAGGCGGAAGCAAACCAGGCATACCCAAATAAAATAAGAAATCAAATCAACTCCTCTCTAAAATATAAGTAGACCAAGTCGTAGGTAAATAAAACAAATGAGCGTAGATCAATCGAAACAATCCCGTATAAACAATCTAAAAAAACCAAAAAAAGAAACTTGTTTTAATCAATTTAACCCAGAAGCATAGAGCTTATTATAACTCTAATCACACTATATTTAATTAAACAAACCCATTATAACATATACCACAGGCTGCATAATATCCTAAATCTATGTGAAAGAAAACCAACATATTTGTAGGAGTTGGGAAATCAACTGCGCTCTATCAAAAACTGAAAACTTACTTAATAAAATCAAAACAATGCAAATAAACAACGACCAATCCAAACAAACCCATTTGAACAACGTAAAAAAACATACAGATATAATTGGCATAAATCACATCAACCAACAAATACCGATGTAAACGACCTTCTGCTAAACCAACTAATTTATGCTTCTAAGGTTCATGTTTTGGCATTTCATTGCCAAATATTTTAAAACACAAACAATTTCATAGCCAGAAAAGTTTTCAAAAACATTAACGAATAACACAATAAACTATTAGGACCAAACTACGAACAACGATCACTCTTAGCATCTTACAACAATCCACCCAATAGAGTCTGTTAGAACAGAGCTCTAACAAAAGCCAATCTGGCAACCAAAATTGGAACCACACAACCATTTCATGTCGACCGAAAACGATCATTCCATAACTGATAAAGCAAAAGTATAGGAATAAATAATCCACTTTATTTAAAAAATCCAACCGAAACTATCGACAGCATCCCAGAATGATGCTTTCAATGAAAACCGTTGCTGAAATTTGTCCAAACAATCCAATACTATCCAAACTGACCTAATTTATCAAGTCAAAAACTAAAATAGAGTCAAACCACATGAATTAAGATGCAGACAATTTTAGATTATTCCATTTCTAACTAACCAACCCTGATGAAAATGAATCAAACTCAACATAGAGAAACCATCTAGTAGAGATAGAGTATAGTTAAGTTTAATCAAACCTATTCGTCCAACTCCTATGAAACTGAGTCTATCCATACATAAAGAGAAGCAATTACAAATTATCCAAAACGAAGCAAGCCGTGGCAAACCAATAAAAAATCAATCTAAAATCAAAACTGGCGGAAGCAAACCTGGCATACCCAAATAAAATAAGAAATCAAATCAACTCCTCTCTAAAATATAAGTAGACCAAGTCGTAGGTAAATAAAACAAATGAGCGTAGATCAATCGAAACAATCCCGTATAAACAATCTAAAAAAACCAAAAAAAGAAACTTGTTTTAATCAATTTAACCCACAAGAATAGAGCTTATTATAACTCTAATCACACTATATTTAATTAAACAAACCCATTATAACATATACCACAGGCTGCATAATATCCCAAATCTAAGTGAAAGAAAACCAACATATTTGTAGGAGTTGGGAAATCAACTGCGCTCTATCAAAAACTGAAAACTTACCTAATAAAATCAAAACAATGCAAATAAACAACGACCAATCCAAACAAACCCATTTGAACAATGTAAAAAAACGTACAAATATAATTGGCATAAATCACATCAACCAACAAATACCGATGTAAACGACCTTCTGCTAAACCAACTAATTTATGCTTCTAAGGTTCATGTTTTGGTATTTCATTGCCAAATATTTTAAAACACAAACAATTTCATAGCCAGAAAAGTTTTCAAAAACATTAACGAATAACACAATAAACTATTAGGACCAAACTACGAACAACGATCACTCTTAGCATCTTACAACAATCCACCCAATAGAGCCTGTTAGAACAGAGCTCTAACAAAAGCCAATCTGGCCAACCAAAATTGGAACCACACAACCATTTCATGTCGACCGAAAACGATCATTCCATAACTGATAAAGCAAAAGTATAGGAATAAATAATCCACTTTATTTAAAAAATCCAACCGAAACTATCGACAGCATCCCAGAATGATGCTTTCAATGAAAACCGTTGCTGAAATTTGTCCAAACAATCCAATACTATCCAAACTGACCAAATTTATCAAGTCACAAACTAAAATAGAGTCAAACCACATGAATTAAGATGCAGACAATTTTAGATTATTCCATTTCTAACTAACCAACCCTGATGAAAATGAATCAAACTCAACATAGAGAAACCATCTAGTGAGATAGAGTATAGTTAAGTTTAATCAAACCTATTCGTCCAACTCCTATGAAACTGAGTCTATCCATACATAAAGAGAAGCAATTACAAATTATCCAAAACGAAGCAAGCCGTGGCAAACCAATAAAAAATCAATCAAAAATCAAAACTGGCGGAAGCAAACCAGGCATACCCAAATAAAATAGGAAATCAAATCAACTGCTCTCAAAAATATAAGTAGACCAAGTCGTAGGTAAATAAAACAAATGAGCGTAGATCAATCGAAACAATCCCGTATAAACAATCTAAAAAAACCAAAAAAAGAAACTTGTTTTAATCAATTTAACCCACAAGAATAGAGCTTATTATAACTCTAATCACACTATATTTTATTAAACAAACCCATTATAACATATACCACAGGCTGCATAATATCCCAAATCTAAGTGAAAGAAAACCAACATATTTGTAGGAGTTGGGAAATCAACTGCGCTCTATCAAAAACTGAAAACTTACCTAATAAAATCAAAACAATGCAAATAAACAACGACCAATCCAAACAAACCCATTTGAACAATGTAAAAAAACGTACAGATATAATTGGCATAAATCACATCAACCAACAAATACCGATGTAAACGACC
The DNA here is from genome assembly GCF_056320005.1 of Nelumbo lutea. Classification (NCBI taxonomy): domain Eukaryota; kingdom Viridiplantae; phylum Streptophyta; class Magnoliopsida; order Proteales; family Nelumbonaceae; genus Nelumbo; species Nelumbo lutea. Next base: position 70,462,718 of record NC_142686.1, read on the forward strand.
TTCTGCTAAACCAACTAATTTATGCTTATAAGGTTCATGTTTTGGTATTTCATTGCCAAATATTTTAAAACACAAACAATTTCATAGCCAGAAAAGTTTTCAGAAACATTAACGAATAACACAATAAACTATTAGGACCAAACTACGAACAACGATCACTCTTAGCATCTTACAACAATCCACCCAATAGAGTCTGTTAGAACAGAGCTCTAACAAAAGACAATCTGGACAACAAAAATTGGAACCACACAACCATTTCATGTCGACCGAAAACGATCATTCCATAACTGATAAAGCAAAAGTATAGGAATAAATAATCCACTTTATTTAAAAAATCCAACCGAAACTATCGACAGCATCCCAGAATGATGCTTTCAATGAAAACCGTTGCTGAAATTTGTCCAAACAATCCAATACTATCCAAACTGACCTAATTTATCAAGTCAAAAACTAAAATAGAGTCAAACCACATGAATTAAGATGCAGACAATTTTAGATTATTCCATTTCTAACTAACCAACACTGATGAAAATGAATCAAACTCAACATAGAGAAACCATCTAGTAGAGATAGAGTATAGTTAAGTTTAATCAAACCTATTCGTCCAACTCCTATGAAACTGAGTCTATCCATACATAAAGAGAAGCAATTACAAATTATCCAAAACGAAGCAAGCCGTGGCAAACCAATAAAAAATCAATCTAAAATCAAAACTGGCGGAAGCAAACCAGGCATACCCAAATAAAATAAGAAATCAAATCAACTCCTCTCTAAAATATAAGTAGACCAAGTCGTAGGTAAATAAAACAAATGAGCGTAGATCAATCGAAACAATCCCGTATAAACAATCTAAAAAAACCAAAAAAAGAAACTTGTTTTAATCAATTTAACCCACAAGAATAGAGCTTATTATAACTCTAATCACAGTATATTTAATTAAACAAACCCATTATAACATATACCACAGGCTGCATAATATCCCAAATCTAAGTGAAAGAAAACCAACATATTTGTAGGAGTTGGGAAATCAATTGCGCTCTATCAAAAACTGAAAACTTACCTAATAAAATCAAAACAATGCAAATAAACAACGACCAATCCAAACAAACCCATTTGAACAACGTAAAAAAACGTACAGATATAATTGGCATAAATCACATCAACCAACAAATACCGATGTAAACGACCTTCTGCTAAACCAACTAATTTATGCTTCTAAGGTTCATGTTTTGGCATTTCATTGCCAAATATTTTAAAACACAAACAATTTCATAGCCAGAAAAGTTTTCAAAAACATTAACGAATAACACAATAAACTATTAGGACCAAACTACGAACAACGATCACTGTTAGCATCTTACAACAATCCACCCAATAGAGTCTGTTAGAACAGAGCTCTAACGAAAGCCAATCTGTCCAACCAAAATTGGAACCACACAACCATTTCAGGTTGACCGAAAACGATCATTCCATAACTGATAAAGCAAAAGTATAGGAATAAATAATCCACTTTATTTAAAAAATCCAACCGAAACTATCGACAGCATCCCAGAATGATGCTTTCAATGAAAACCGTTGCTGAAATTTGTCCAAACAATCCAATACTATCCAAACTGACCTAATTTATCAAGTCAAAAACTAAAATAGAGTCAAACCACATGAATTAAGATGCAGAGAATTTTAGATTATTCCATTTCTAACAAACCAACCCTGATGAAAATGAATCAAACTCAACATAGAGAAACCATCTAGTAGAGATAGAGTATAGTTAAGTTTAATCAAACCTATTCGTCCAACTCCTATGAAACTGAGTCTATCCATACATAAAGAGAAGCAATTACAAATTATCCAAAACGAAGCAAGCCGTGGCAAACCAATAAAAAATCAATCTAAAATCAAAACTGGCGGAAGCAAACCTGGCATACCCAAATAAAATAAGAAATCAAATCAACTCCTCTCTAAAATATAAGTAGACCAAGTCGTAGGTAAATAAAACAAATGAGCGTAGATCAATCGAAACAATCCGGTATAAACAATCTAAAAAAACCAAAAAAAGAAACTTGTTTTAATCAATTTAACCCACAAGAATAGAGCTTATTATAACTCTAATCACACTATATTTAATTAAACAAACCCATTATAACATATACCACAGGCTGCATAATATCCCAAATCTAAGTGAAAGAAAACCAACATATTTGTAGGAGTTGGGAAATCAACTGCGCTCTATCAAAAACTGAAAACTTACCTAATAAAATCAAAACAATGCAAATAAACAACGACCAATCCAAACAAACCCATTTGAACAACGTAAAAAAACGTACAGATATAATTGGCATAAATCACATCAACCAACAAATACCGATGTAAACGACCTTCTGCTAAACCAACTAATTTATGCTTCTAAGGTTCATGTTTTGGCATTTCATTGCCAAATATTTTAAAACACAAACAATTTCATAGCAGAAAAGTTTTCAAAAACATTAACGAATAACACAATAAACTATTAGGACCAAACTACGAACAACGATCACTCTTAGCATCTTACAACAATCCACCCAATAGAGTCTGTTAGAACAGAGCTCTAACAAAAGCCAATCTGGCCAACCAAAATTGGAACCACACAACCATTTCATGTCGACCGAAAACGATCATTCCATAACTGATAAAGCAAAAGTATAGGAATAAATAATCCACTTTATTTAAAAAATCCAACCGAAACTATCGACAGCATCCCAGAATGATGCTTTCAATGAAAACCGTTGCTGAAATTTGTCCAAACAATCCAATACTATTCAAACTGACCTAATTTATCAAGTCAAAAACTAAAATAGAGTCAAACCACATGAATTAAGATGCAGACAATTTTAGATTATTCCATTTCTAACTAGCCAACCCTGATGAAAATGAATCAAACTCAACATAGAGAAACCATCTAGTAGAGATAGAGTATAGTTAAGTTTAATCAAACCTATTCGTCCAACTCCTATGAAACTGAGTCTATCCATACATAAAGAGAATCAATTACAAATTATCCAAAACGAAGCAAGCCGTGGCAAACCAATAAGAAATCATTCAAAAATCAAAACAGGCGGAAGCAAACCAGGCATACCCAAATAAAATAAGAAATCAAATCAACTCCTCTCTAAAATATAAGTAGACCAAGTCGTAGGTAAATAAAACAAATGAGCGTAGATCAATCGAAACAATCCCGTATAAACAATCTAAAAAAACCAAAAAAAGAAACTTGTTTTAATCAATTTAACCCAGAAGCATAGAGCTTATTATAACTCTAATCACACTATATTTAATTAAACAAACCCATTATAACATATACCACAGGCTGCATAATATCCTAAATCTATGTGAAAGAAAACCAACATATTTGTAGGAGTTGGGAAATCAACTGCGCTCTATCAAAAACTGAAAACTTACCTAATAAAATCAAAACAATGCAAATAAACAACGACCAATCCAAACAAACCCATTTGAACAACGTAAAAAAACGTACAGATATAATTGGCATAAATCACATCAACCAACAAATACCGATGTAAACGACCTTCTGCTAAACCAACTAATTTATGCTTCTAAGGTTCATGTTTTGGCATTTCATTGCCAAATATTTTAAAACACAAACAATTTCATAGCCAGAAAAGTTTTCAAAAACATTAACGAATAACACAATAAACTATTAGGACCAAACTACGAACAACGATCACTCTTAGCATCTTACAACAATCCACCCAATAGAGTCTGTTAGAACAGAGCTCTAACAAAAGCCAATCTGGCCAACCAAAATTGGAACCACACAACCATTTCATGTCGACCGAAAACGATCATTCCATAACTGATAAAGCAAAAGTATAGGAATAAATAATCCACTTTATTTAAAAAATCCAACCGAAACTATCGACAACATCCCAGAATGATGCTTTCAATGAAAACCGTTGCTGAAATTTGTCCAAACAATCCAATACTATTCAAACTGACCTAATTTATCAAGTCAAAAACTAAAATAGAGTCAAACCACATGAATTAAGATGCAGACAATTTTAGATTATTCCATTTCTAACTAGCCAACCCTGATGAAAATGAATCAAACTCAACATAGAGAAACCATCTAGTAGAGATAGAGTATAGTTAAGTTTAATCAAACCTATTCGTCCAACTCCTATGAAACTGAGTCTATCCATACATAAAGAGAATCAATTACAAATTATCCAAAACGAAGCAAGCCGTGGCAAACCAATAAGAAATCATTCAAAAATCAAAACAGGCGGAAGCAAACCAGGCATACCCAAATAAAATAAGAAATCAAATCAACTCCTCTCTAAAATATAAGTAGACCAAGTCGTAGGTAAATAAAACAAATGAGCGTAGATCAATCGAAACAATCCCGTATAAACAATCTAAAAAAACCAAAAAAAGAAACTTGTTTTAATCAATTTAACCCACAAGAATAGAGCTTATTATAACTCTAATCACACTATATTTAATTAAACAAACCCATTATAACATATACCACAGGCTGCATAATATCCCAAATCTAAGTGAAAGAAAACCAACATATTTGTAGGAGTTGGGAAATCAACTGCGCTCTATCAAAAACTGAAAACTTACCTAATAAAATCAAAACAATGCAAATAAACAACGACCAATCCAAACAAACCCATTTGAACAACGTAAAAAAACGTACAGATATAATTGGCATAAATCACATCAACCAACAAATACCGATGTAAACGACCTTCTGCTAAACCAACTAATTTATGCTTCTAAGGTTCATGTTTTGGCATTTCATTGCCAAATATTTTAAAACACAAACAATTTCATAGCCAGAAAAGTTTTCAAAAACATTAACGAATAACACAATAAACTATTAGGACCAAACTACGAACAACGATCACTCTTAGCATCTTACAACAATCCACCCAATAGAGTCTGTTAGAACAGAGCTCTAACAAAAGCCAATCTGGCCAACCAAAATTGGAACCACACAACCATTTCATGTCGACCGAAAACGATCATTCCATAACTGATAAAGCAAAAGTATAGGAATAAATAATCCACTTTATTTAAAAAATCCAACCGAAACTATCGACAGCATCCCAGAATGATGCTTTCAATGAAAACCGTTGCTGAAATTTGTCCAAACAATCCAATACTATCCAAACTGACCTAATTTATCAAGTCAAAAACTAAAATAGAGTCAAACCACATGAATTAAGATGCAGACAATTTTAGATTATTCCATTTCTAACTAACCAACCCTGATGAAAATGAATCAAACTCAACATAGAGAAACCATCTAGTAGAGATAGAGTATAGTTAAGTTTAATCAAACCTATTCGTCCAACTCCTATGAAACTGAGTCTATCCATACATAAAGAGAAGCAATTACAAATTATCCAAAACGAAGCAAGCCGTGGCAAACCAATAAAAAATCAATCTAAAATCAAAACTGGCGGAAGCAAACCAGGCATACCCAAATAAAATAAGAAATCAAATCAACTCCTCTCTAAAATATAAGTAGACCAAGTCGTAGGTAAATAAAACAAATGAGCGTAGATCAATCGAAACAATCCCGTATAAACAATCTAAAAAAACCAAAAAAAGAAACTTGTTTTAATCAATTTAACCCACAAGAATAGAGCTTATTATAACTCTAATCACACTATATTTAATTAAACAAACCCATTATAACATATACCACAGGCTGCATAATATCCAAAATCTAAGTGAAAGAAAACCAACATATTTGTAGGAGTTGGGAAATCAACTGCGCTCTATCAAAAACTGAAAACTTACCTAATAAAATCAAAACAATGCAAATAAACAACGACCAATCCAAACAAACCCATTTGAACAACGTAAAAAAACGTACAGATATAATTGGCATAAATCACATCAACCAACAAATACCGATGTAAACGACCTTCTGCTAAACCAACTAATTTATGCTTCTAAGGTTCATGTTTTGGCATTTCATTGCCAAATATTTTAAAACACAAACAATTTCATAGCCAGAAAAGTTTTCAAAAACATTAACGAATAACACAATAAACTATTAGGACCAAACTACGAACAACGATCACTCTTAGCATCTTACAACAATCCACCCAATAGAGTCTGTTAGAACAGAGCTCTAACAAAAGCCAATCTGGCCAACCAAAATTGGAACCACACAACCATTTCATGTCGACCGAAAACGATCATTCCATAACTGATAAAGCAAAAGTATAGGAATAAATAATCCACTTTATTTAAAAAATCCAACCGAAACTATCGACAGCATCCCAGAATGATGCTTTCAATGAAAACCGTTGCTGAAATTTGTCCAAACAATCCAATACTATTCAAACTGACCTAATTTATCAAGTCAAAAACTAAAATAGAGTCAAACCACATGAATTAAGATGCAGACAATTTTAGATTATTCCATTTCTAACTAACCAACCCTGATGAAAATGAATCAAACTCAACATAGAGAAACCATCTAGTAGAGATAGAGTATAGTTAAGTTTAATCAAACCTATTCGTCCAACTCCTATGAAACTGAGTCTATCCATACATAAAGAGAAGCAATTACAAATTATCCAAAACGAAGCAAGCCGTGGCAAACCAATAAGAAATCATTCAAAAATCAAAACAGGCGGAAGCAAACCAGGCATACCCAAATAAAATAAGAAATCAAATCAACTCCTCTCTAAAATATAAGTAGACCAAGTCGTAGGTAAATAAAACAAATGAGCGTAGATCAATCGAAACAATCCCGTATAAACAATCTAAAAAAACCAAAAAAAGAAACTTGTTTTAATCAATTTAACCCAGAAGCATAGAGCTTATTATAACTCTAATCACACTATATTTAATTAAACAAACCCATTATAACATATACCACAGGCTGCATAATATCCTAAATCTATGTGAAAGAAAACCAACATATTTGTAGGAGTTGGGAAATCAACTGCGCTCTATCAAAAACTGAAAACTTACCTAATAAAATCAAAACAATGCAAATAAACAACGACCAATCCAAACAAACCCATTTGAACAACGTAAAAAAACGTACAGATATAATTGGCATAAATCACATCAACCAACAAATACCGATGTAAACGACCTTCTGCTAAACCAACTAATTTATGCTTCTAAGGTTCATGTTTTGGCATTTCATTGCCAAATATTTTAAAACACAAACAATTTCATAGCCAGAAAAGTTTTCAAAAACATTAACGAATAACACAATAAACTATTAGGACCAAACTACGAACAACGATCACTCTTAGCATCTTACAACAATCCACCCAATAGAGTCTGTTAGAACAGAGTTCTAACAAAAGCCAATCTGGCAACCAAAATTGGAACCACACAACCATTTCATGTCGACCGAAAACGATCATTCCATAACTGATAAAGCAAAAGTATAGGAATAAATAATCCACTTTATTTAAAAAATCCAACCGAAACTATCGACAGCATCCCAGAATGATGCTTTCAATGAAAACCGTTGCTGAAATTTGTCCAAACAATCCAATACTATCCAAACTGACCTAATTTATCAAGTCAAAAACTAAAATAGAGTCAAACCACATGAATTAAGATGCAGACAATTTTAGATTATTCCATTTCTAACTAACCAACCCTGATGAAAATGAATCAAACTCAACATAGAGAAACCATCTAGTAGAGATAGAGTATAGTTAAGTTTAATCAAACCTATTCGTCCAACTCCTATGAAACTGAGTCTATCCATACATAAAGAGAAGCAATTACAAATTATCCAAAACGAAGCAAGCCGTGGCAAACCAATAAAAAATCAATCTAAAATCAAAACTGGCGGAAGCAAACCTGGCATACCCAAATAAAATAAGAAATCAAATCAACTCCTCTCTAAAATATAAGTAGACCAAGTCGTAGGTAAATAAAACAAATGAGCGTAGATCAATCGAAACAATCCCGTATAAACAATCTAAAAAAACCAAAAAAAGAAACTTGTTTTAATCAATTTAACCCACAAGAATAGAGCTTATTATAACTCTAATCACACTATATTTAATTAAACAAACCCATTATAACATATACCACAGGCTGCATAATATCCCAAATCTAAGTGAAAGAAAACCAACATATTTGTAGGAGTTGGGAAATCAACTGCGCTCTATCAAAAACTGAAAACTTACCTAATAAAATCAAAACAATGCAAATAAACAACGACCAATCCAAACAAACCCATTTGAACAACGTAAAAAAACGTACAGATATAATTGGCATAAATCACATCAACCAACAAATACCGATGTAAACGACCTTCTGCTAAACCAACTAATTTATGCTTCTAAGGTTCATGTTTTGGCATTTCATTGCCAAATATTTTAAAACACAAACAATTTCATAGCCAGAAAAGTTTTCAGAAACATTAACGAATAACACAATAAACTATTAGGACCAAACTACGAACAACGATCACTCTTAGCATCTTACAACAATCCACCCAATAGAGTCTGTTAGAACAGAGCTCTAACAAAAGCCAATCTGGACAACCAAAATTGGAACCACACAACCATTTCATGTCGACCGAAAACGATCATTCCATAACTGATAAAGCAAAAGTATAGGAATAAATAATCCACTTTATTTAAAAAATCCAACCGAAACTATCGACAGCATCCCAGAATGATGCTTTCAATGAAAACCGTTGCTGAAATTTGTCCAAACAATCCAATACTATCCAAACTGACCTAATTTATCAAGTCAAAAACTAAAATAGAGTCAAACCACATGAATTAAGATGCAGACAATTTTAGATTATTCCATTTCTAACTAACCAACCCTGATGAAAATGAATCAAACTCAACATAGAGAAACCATCTAGTAGAGATAGAGTATAGTTAAGTTTAATCAAACCTATTCGTCCAACTCCTATGAAACTGAGTCTATCCATACATAAAGAGAAGCAATTACAAATTATCCAAAACGAAGCAAGCCGTGGCAAACCAATAAAAAATCAATCAAAAATCAAAACTGGCGGAAGCAAACCAGGCATACCCAAATAAAATAAGAAATCAAATCAACTCCTCTCTAAAATATAAGTAGACCAAGTCGTAGGTAAATAAAACAAATGAGCGTAGATCAATCGAAACAATCCCGTATAAACAATCTAAAAAAACCAAAAAAAGAAACTTGTTTTAATCAATTTAACCCACAAGAATAGAGCTTATTATAACTCTAATCACAGTATATTTAATTAAACAAACCCATTATAACATATACCACAGGCTGCATAATATCCCAAATCTAAGTGAAAGAAAACCAACATATTTGTAGGAGTTGGGAAATCAACTGCGCTCTATCAAAAACTGAAAACTTACCTAATAAAATCAAAACAATGCAAATAAACAACGACCAATCCAAACAAACCCATTTGAACAACGTAAAAAAACGTACAGATATAATTGGCATAAATCACATCAACCAACAAATACCGATGTAAACGACCTTCTGCTAAACCAACTAATTTATGCTTCTAAGGTTCATGTTTTGGCATTTCATTGCCAAATATTTTAAAACACAAACAATTTCATAGCCAGAAAAGTTTTCAAAAACATTAACGAATAACACAATAAACTATTAGGACCAAACTACGAACAACGATCACTGTTAGCATCTTACAACAATCCACCCAATAGAGTCTGTTAGAACAGAGCTCTAACGAAAGCCAATCTGGCCAACCAAAATTGGAACCACACAACCATTTCAGGTCGACCGAAAACGATCATTCCATAACTGATAAAGCAAAAGTATAGGAATAAATAATCCACTTTATTTAAAAAATCCAACCGAAACTATCGACAGCATCCCAGAATGATGCTTTCAATGAAAACCGTTGCTGAAATTTGTCCAAACAATCCAATACTATCCAAACTGACCTAATTTATCAAGTCAAAAACTAAAATAGAGTCAAACCACATGAATTAAGATGCAGACAATTTTAGATTATTCCATTTCTAACTAACCAACCCTGATGAAAATGAATCAAACTCAACATAGAGAAACCATCTAGTAGAGATAGAGTATAGTTAAGTTTAATCAAACCTATTCGTCCAACTCCTATGAAACTGAGTCTATCCATACATAAAGAGAAGCAATTACAAATTATCCAAAACGAAGCAAGCCGTGGCAAACCAATAAAAAATCAATCTAAAATCAAAACTGGCGGAAGCAAACCTGGCATACCCAAATAAAATAAGAAATCAAATCAACTCCTCTCTAAAATATAAGTAGACCAAGTCGTAGGTAAATAAAACAAATGAGCGTAGATCAATCGAAACAATCCCGTATAAACAATCTAAAAAAACCAAAAAAAGAAACTTGTTTTAATCAATTTAACCCACAAGAATAGAGCTTATTATAACTCTAATCACACTATATTTAATTAAACAAACCCATTATAACATATACCACAGGCTGCATAATATCCCAAATCTAAGTGAAAGAAAACCAACATATTTGTAGGAGTTGGGAAATCAACTGCGCTCTATCAAAAACTGAAAACTTACCTAATAAAATCAAAACAATGCAAATAAACAACGACCAATCCAAACAAACCCATTTGAACAACGTAAAAAAACGTACAGATATAATTGGCATAAATCACATCAACCAACAAATACCGATGTAAACGACCTTCTGCTAAACCAACTAATTTATGCTTCTAAGGTTCATGTTTTGGCATTTCATTGCCAAATATTTTAAAACACAAACAATTTCATAGCCAGAAAAGTTTTCAAAAACATTAACGAATAACACAATAAACTATTAGGACCAAACTACGAACAACGATCACTCTTAGCATCTTACAACAATCCACCCAATAGAGTCTGTTAGAACAGAGCTCTAACAAAAGCCAATCTGGCCAACCAAAATTGGAACCACACAACCATTTCATGTCGACCGAAAACGATCATTCCATAACTGATAAAGCAAAAGTATAGGAATAAATAATCCACTTTATTTAAAAAATCCAACCGAAACTATCGACAGCATCCCAGAATGATGCTTTCAATGAAAACCGTTGCTGAAATTTGTCCAAACAATCCAATACTATCCAAACTGACCTAATTTATCAAGTCAAAAACTAAAATAGAGTCAAACCACATGAATTAAGATGCAGACAATTTTAGATTATTCCATTTCTAACTAGCCAACCCTGATGAAAATGAATCAAACTCAACATAGAGAAACCATCTAGTAGAGATAGAGTATAGTTAAGTTTAATCAAACCTATTCGTCCAACTCCTATGAAACTGAGTCTATCCATACATAAAGAGAAGCAATTACAAATTATCCAAAACGAAGCAAGCCGTGGCAAACCAATAAGAAATCATTCAAAAATCAAAACTGGCGGAAGCAAACCAGGCATACCCAAATAAAATAAGAAATCAAATCAACTCCTCTCTAAAATATAAGTAGACCAAGTCGTAGGTAAATAAAACAAATGAGCGTAGATCAATCGAAACAATCCCATATAAACAATCTAAAAAAACCAAAAAAAGAAACTTGTTTTAATCAATTTAACCCACAAGCATAGAGCTTATTATAACTCTAATCACACTATATTTAATTAAACAAACCCATTATAACATATACCACAGGCTGCATAATATCCTAAATCTAAGTGAAAGAAAACCAACATATTTGTAGGAGTTGGGAAATCAACTGCGCTCTATCAAAAACTGAAAACTTACCTAATAAAATCAAAACAATGCAAATAAACAACGACCAATCCAAACAAACCCATTTGAACAACGTAAAAAAACGTACAGATATAATTGGCATAAATCACATCAACCAACAAATACCGATGTAAACGACCTTCTGCTAAACCAACTAATTTATGCTTCTAAGGTTCATGTTTTGGCATTTCATTGCCAAATATTTTAAAACACAAACAATTTCATAGCCAGAAAAGTTTTCAAAAACATTAACGAATAACACAATAAACTATTAGGACCAAACTACGAACAACGATCACTCTTAGCATCTTACAACAATCCACCCAATAGAGTCTGTTAGAACAGAGTTCTAACAAAAGCCAATCTGGCAACCAAAATTGGAACCACACAACCATTTCATGTCGACCGAAAACGATCATTCCATAACTGATAAAGCAAAAGTATAGGAATAAATAATCCACTTTATTTAAAAAATCCAACCGAAACTATCGACAGCATCCCAGAATGATGCTTTCAATGAAAACCGTTGCTGAAATTTGTCCAAACAATCCAATACTATCCAAACTGACCTAATTTATCAAGTCAAAAACTAAAATAGAGTCAAACCACATGAATTAAGATGCAGACAATTTTAGATTATTCCATTTCTAACTAACCAACCCTGATGAAAATGAATCAAACTCAACATAGAGAAACCATCTAGTAGAGATAGAGTATAGTTAAGTTTAATCAAACCTATTCGTCCAACTCCTATGAAACTGAGTCTATCCATACATAAAGAGAAGCAATTACAAATTATCCAAAACGAAGCAAGCCGTGGCAAACCAATAAAAAATCAATCTAAAATCAAAACTGGCGGAAGCAAACCAGGCATACCCAAATAAAATAAGAAATCAAATCAACTCCTCTCTAAAATATAAGTAGACCAAGTCGTAGGTAAATAAAACAAATGAGCGTAGATCAATCGAAACAATCCCGTATAAACAATCTAAAAAAACCAAAAAAAGAAACTTGTTTTAATCAATTTAACCCACAAGAATAGAGCTTATTATAACTCTAATCACACTATATTTAATTAAACAAACCCATTATAACATATACCACAGGCTGCATAATATCCAAAATCTAAGTGAAAGAAAACCAACATATTTGTAGGAGTTGGGAAATCAACTGCGCTCTATCAAAAACTGAAAACTTACCTAATAAAATCAAAACAATGCAAATAAACAACGACCAATCCAAACAAACCCATTTGAACAACGTAAAAAAACGTACAGATATAATTGGCATAAATCACATCAACCAACAAATACCGATGTAAACGACCTTCTGCTAAACCAACTAATTTATGCTTGTAAGGTTCATGTTTTGGCATTTCATTGCCAAATATTTTAAAACACAAACAATTTCATAGCCAGAAAAGTTTTCAAAAACATTAACGAATAACACAATAAACTATTAGGACCAAACTACGAACAACGATCACTCTTAGCATCTTACAACAATCCACCCAATAGAGTCTGTTAGAACAGAGCTCTAACAAAAGCCAATCTGGCCAACCAAAATTGGAACCACACAACCATTTCATGTCGACCGAAAACGATCATTCCATAACTGATAAAGCAAAAGTATAGGAATAAATAATCCACTTTATTTAAAAAATCCAACCGAAACTATCGACAGCATCCCAGAATGATGCTTTCAATGAAAACCGTTGCTGAAATTTGTCCAAACAATCCAATACTATCCAAACTGACCTAATTTATCAAGTCAAAAACTAAAATAGAGTCAAACCACATGAATTAAGATGCAGACAATTTTAGATTATTCCATTTCTAACTAACCAACCCTGATGAAAATGAATCAAACTCAACATAGAGAAACCATCTAGTAGAGATAGAGTATAGTTAAGTTTAATCAAACCTATTCGTCCAACTCCTATGAAACTGAGTCTATCCATACATAAAGAGAAGCAATTACAAATTATCCAAAACGAAGCAAGCCGTGGCAAACCAATAAAAAATCAATCAAAAATCAAAACTGGCGGAAGCAAACCAGGCATACCCAAATAAAATAGGAAATCAAATCAACTCCTCTCTAAAATATAAGTAGACCAAGTCGTAGGTAAATAAAACAAATGAGCGTAGATCAATCGAAACAATCCCGTATAAACAATCTAAAAAAACCAAAAAAAGAAACTTGTTTTAATCAATTTAACCCACAAGAATAGAGCTTATTATAACTCTAATCACACTATATTTTATTAAACAAACCCATTATAACATATACCACAGGCTGCATAATATCCCAAATCTAAGTGAAAGAAAACCAACATATTTGTAGGAGTTGGGAAATCAACTGCGCTCTATCAAAAACTGAAAACTTACCTAATAAAATCAAAACAATGCAAATAAACAACGACCAATCCAAACAAACCCATTTGAACAACGTAAAAAAACGTACAGATATAATTGGCATAAATCACATCAACCAACAAATACCGATGTAAACGACCTTCTGCTAAACCAACTAATTTATGCTTCTAAGGTTCATGTTTTGGCATTTCATTGCCAAATATTTTAAAACACAAACAATTTCATAGCCAGAAAAGTTTTCAAAAACATTAACGAATAACACAATAAACTATTAGGACCAAACTACGAACAACGATCACTCTTAGCATCTTACAACAATCCACCCAATAGAGTCTGTTAGAACAGAGCTCTAACAAAAGCCAATCTGGCCAACCAAAATTGGAACCACACAACCATTTCAGGTCGACCGAAAACGATCATTCCATAACTGATAAAGCAAAAGTATAGGAATAAATAATCCACTTTATTTAAAAAATCCAACCGAAACTATCGACAGCATCCCAGAATGATGCTTTCAATGAAAACCGTTGCTGAAATTTGTCCAAACAATCCAATACTATCCAAACTGACCTAATTTATCAAGTCAAAAACTAAAATAGAGTCAAACCACATGAATTAAGATGCAGACAATTTTAGATTATTCCATTTCTAACTAACCAACCCTGATGAAAATGAATCAAACTCAACATAGAGAAACCATCTAGTAGAGATAGAGTATAGTTAAGTTTAATCAAACCTATTCGTCCAACTCCTATGAAACTGAGTCTATCCATACATAAAGAGAAGCAATTACAAATTATCCAAAACGAAGCAAGCCGTGGCAAACCAATAAAAAATCAATCAAAAATCAAAACTGGCGGAAGCAAATCAGGCATACCCAAATAAAATAGGAAATCAAATCAACTGCTCTCTAAAATATAAGTAGACCAAGTCGTAGGTAAATAAAACAAATGAGCGTAGATCAATCGAAACAATCCCGTATAAACAATCTAAAAAAACCAAAAAAAGAAACTTGTTTTAATCAATTTAACCCACAAGAATAGAGCTTATTATAACTCTAATCACACTATATTTAATTAAACAAACCCATTATAACATATACCACAGGCTGCATAATATCCCAAATCTAAGTGAAAGAAAACCAACATATTTGTAGGAGTTGGGAAATCAAATGTGCTCTATCAAAAACTGAAAACTTACCTAATAAAATCAAAACAATGCAAATAAACAACGACCAATCCAAACAAACCCATTTGAACAACGTAAAAAAACGTACAGATATAATTGGCATAAATCACATCAACCAACAAATACCGATGTAAACGACCTTCTGCTAAACCAACTAATTTATGCTTCTAAGGTTCATGTTTTGGCATTTCATTGCCAAATATTTTAAAACACAAACAATTTCATAGCCAGAAAAGTTTTCAAAAACATTAACGAATAACACAATAAACTATTAGGACCAAACTACGAACAACGATCACTCTTAGCATCTTACAACAATCCACCCAATAGAGTCTGTTAGAACAGAGCTCTAACGAAAGCCAATCTGTCCAACCAAAATTGGAACCACACAACCATTTCAGGTCGACCGAAAACGATCATTCCATAACTGATAAAGCAAAAGTATAGGAATAAATAATCCACTTTATTTAAAAAATCCAACCGAAACTATCGACAGCATCCCAGAATGATGCTTTCAATGAAAACCGTTGCTGAAATTTGTCCAAACAATCCAATACTATCCAAACTGACCTAATTTATCAAGTCAAAAACTAAAATAGAGTCAAACCACATGAATTAAGATGCAGACAATTTTAGATTATTCCATTTCTAACTAACCAACCCTGATGAAAATGAATCAAACTCAACATAGAGAAACCATCTAGTAGAGATAGAGTATAGTTAAGTTTAATCAAACCTATTCGTCCAACTCCTATGAAACTGAGTCTATCCATACATAAAGAGAAGCAATTACAAATTATCCAAAACGAAGCAAGCCGTGGCAAACCAATAAAAAATCAATCTAAAATCAAAACTGGCGGAAGCAAACCAGGCATACCCAAATAAAATAGGAAATCAAATCAACTCCTCTCTAAAATATAAGTAGACCAAGTCGTAGGTAAATAAAACAAATGAGCGTAGATCAATCGAAACAATCCCGTATAAACAATCTAAAAAAACCAAAAAAAGAAACTTGTTTTAATCAATTTAACCCACAAGAATAGAGCTTATTATAACTCTAATCACACTATATTTAATTAAACAAACCCATTATAACATATACCACAGGCTGCATAATATCCCAAATCTAAGTGAAAGAAAACCAACATATTTGTAGGAGTTGGGAAATCAACTGCGCTCTTTCAAAAACTGAAAACTTACCTAATAAAATCAAAACAATGCAAATAAACAACGACCAATCCAAACAAACCCATTTGAACAACGTAAAAAAACGTACAGATATAATTGGCATAAATCACATCAACCAACAAATATCGATGTAAACGACCTTCTGCTAAACCAACTAATTTATGCTTCTAAGGTTCATGTTTTGGCATTTCATTGCCAAATATTTTAAAACACAAACAATTTCATAGCCAGAAAAGTTTTCAAAAACATTAACGAATAACACAATAAACTATTAGGACCAAACTACGAACAACGATCACTCTTAGCATCTTACAACAATCCACCCAATAGAGTCTGTTAGAACAGAGCTCTAACAAAAGCCAATCTGGCCAACCAAAATTGGAACCACACAACCATTTCATGTCGACCGAAAACGATCATTCCATAACTGATAAAGCAAAAGTATAGGAATAAATAATCCACTTTATTTAAAAAATCCAACCGAAACTATCGACAACATCCCAGAATGATGCTTTCAATGAAAACCGTTGCTGAAATTTGTCCAAACAATCCAATACTATCGAAACTGACCTAATTTATCAAGTCAAAAACTAAAATAGAGTCAAACCACATGAATTAAGATGCAGACAATTTTAGATTATTCCATTTCTAACTAGCCAACCCTGATGAAAATGAGTCAAACTCAACATAGAGAAACCATCTAGTAGAGATAGAGTATAGTTAAGTTTAATCAAACCTATTCGTCCAACTCCTATGAAACTGAGTCTATCCATACATAAAGAGAAGCAATTACAAATTATCCAAAACGAAGCAAGCCGTGGCAAACCAATAAAAAATCATTCAAAAATCAAAACTGGCGGAAGCAAACCAGGCATACCCAAATAAAATAAGAAATCAAATCAACTCCTCTCTAAAATATAAGTAGACCAAGTCGTAGGTAAATAAAACAAATGAGCGTAGATCAATCGAAACAATCCCGTATAAACAATCTAAAAAAACCAAAAAAAGAAACTTGTTTTAATCAATTTAACCCACAAGAATAGAGCTTATTATAACTCTAATCACACTATATTTAATTAAACAAACCCATTATAACATATACCACAGGCTGCATAATATCCAAAATCTAAGTGAAAGAAAACCAACATATTTGTAGGAGTTGGGAAATCAACTGCGCTCTATCAAAAACTGAAAACTTACCTAATAAAATCAAAACAATGCAAATAAACAACGACCAATCCAAACAAACCCATTTGAACAACGTAAAAAAACGTACAGATATAATTGGCATAAATCACATCAACCAACAAATACCGATGTAAACGACCTTCTGCTAAACCAACTAATTTATGCTTCTAAGGTTCATGTTTTGGCATTTCATTGCCAAATATTTTAAAACACAAACAATTTCATAGCCAGAAAAGTTTTCAAAAACATTAACGAATAACACAATAAACTATTAGGACCAAACTACGAACAACGATCACTCTTAGCATCTTACAACAATCCACCCAATAGAGTCTGTTAGAACAGAGCTCTAACAAAAGCCAATCTGGCCAACCAAAATTGGAACCACACAACCATTTCATGTCGACCGAAAACGATCATTCCATAACTGATAAAGCAAAAGTATAGGAATAAATAATCCACTTTATTTAAAAAATCCAACCGAAACTATCGACAGCATCCCAGAATGATGCTTTCAATGAAAACCGTTGCTGAAATTTGTCCAAACAATCCAATACTATCCAAACTGACCTAATTTATCAAGTCAAAAACTAAAATAGAGTCAAACCACATGAATTAAGATGCAGACAATTTTAGATTATTCCATTTCTAACTAGCCAACCCTGATGAAAATGAATCAAACTCAACATAGAGAAACCATCTAGTAGAGATAGAGTATAGTTAAGTTTAATCAAACCTATTCGTCCAACTCCTATGAAACTGAGTCTATCCATACATAAAGAGAAGCAATTACAAATTATCCAAAACGAAGCAAGCCGTGGCAAACCAATAAGAAATCATTCAAAAATCAAAACTGGCGGAAGCAAACCAGGCATACCCAAATAAAATAAGAAATCAAATCAACTCCTCTCTAAAATATAAGTAGACCAAGTCGTAGGTAAATAAAACAAATGAGCGTAGATCAATCGAAACAATCCCGTATAAACAATCTAAAAAAACCAAAAAAAGAAACTTGTTTTAATCAATTTAACCCAGAAGCATAGAGCTTATTATAACTCTAATCACACTATATTTAATTAAACAAACCCATTATAACATATACCACAGGCTGCATAATATCCCAAATCTATGTGAAAGAAAACCAACATATTTGTAGGAGTTGGGAAATCAACTGCGCTCTATCAAAAACTGAAAACTTACCTAATAAAATCAAAACAATGCAAATAAACAACGACCAATCCAAACAAACCCATTTGAACAACGTAAAAAAACGTACAGATATAATTGGCATAAATCACATCAACCAACAAATACCGATGTAAACGACCTTCTGCTAAACCAACTAATTTATGCTTCTAAGGTTCATGTTTTGGCATTTCATTGCCAAATATTTTAAAACACAAACAATTTCATAGCCAGAAAAGTTTTCAAAAACATTAACGAATAACACAATAAACTATTAGGACCAAACTACGAACAACGATCACTCTTAGCATCTTACAACAATCCACCCAATAGAGTCTGTTAGAACAGAGCTCTAACAAAAGCCAATCTGGCCAACCAAAATTGGAACCACACAACCATTTCATGTCGACCGAAAACGATCATTCCATAACTGATAAAGCAAAAGTATAGGAATAAATAATCCACTTTATTTAAAAAATCCAACCGAAACTATCGACAACATCCCAGAATGATGCTTTCAATGAAAACCGTTGCTGAAATTTGTCCAAACAATCCAATACTATTCAAACTGACCTAATTTATCAAGTCAAAAACTAAAATAGAGTCAAACCACATGAATTAAGATGCAGACAATTTTAGATTATTCCATTTCTAACTAGCCAACCCTGATGAAAATGAATCAAACTCAACATAGAGAAACCATCTAGTAGAGATAGAGTATAGTTAAGTTTAATCAAACCTATTCGTCCAACTCCTATGAAACTGAGTCTATCCATACATAAAGAGAAGCAATTACAAATTATCCAAAACGAAGCAAGCCGTGGCAAACCAATAAGAAATCATTCAAAAATCAAAACTGGCGGAAGCAAACCAGGCATACCCAAATAAAATAAGAAATCAAATCAACTCCTCTCTAAAATATAAGTAGACCAAGTCGTAGGTAAATAAAACAAATGAGCGTAGATCAATCGAAACAATCCCATATAAACAATCTAAAAAAACCAAAAAAAGAAACTTGTTTTAATCAATTTAACCCAGAAGCATAGAGCTTATTATAACTCTAATCACACTATATTTAATTAAACAAACCCATTATAACATATACCACAGGCTGCATAATATCCTAAATCTAAGTGAAAGAAAACCAACATATTTGTAGGAGTTGGGAAATCAACTGCGCTCTATCAAAAACTGAAAACTTACCTAATAAAATCAAAACAATGCAAATAAACAACGACCAATCCAAACAAACCCATTTGAACAACGTAAAAAAACGTACAGATATAATTGGCATAAATCACATCAACCAACAAATACCGATGTAAACGACCTTCTGCTAAACCAACTAATTTATGCTTCTAAGGTTCATGTTTTGGCATTTCATTGCCAAATATTTTAAAACACAAACAATTTCATAGCCAGAAAAGTTTTCAAAAACATTAACGAATAACACAATAAACTATTAGGACCAAACTACGAACAACGATCACTCTTAGCATCTTACAACAATCCACCCAATAGAGTCTGTTAGAACAGAGCTCTAACAAAAGCCAATCTGGCCAACCAAAATTGGAACCACACAACCATTTCATGTCGACCGAAAACGATCATTCCATAACTGATAAAGCAAAAGTATAGGAATAAATAATCCACTTTATTTAAAAAATCCAACCGAAACTATCGACAGCATCCCAGAATGATGCTTTCAATGAAAACCGTTGCTGAAATTTGTCCAAACAATCCAATACTATCCAAACTGACCTAATTTATCAAGTCAAAAACTAAAATAGAGTCAAACCACATGAATTAAGATGCAGACAATTTTAGATTATTCCATTTCTAACTAGCCAACCCTGATGAAAATGAATCAAACTCAACATAGAGAAACCATCTAGTAGAGATAGAGTATAGTTAAGTTTAATCAAACCTATTCGTCCAACTCCTATGAAACTGAGTCTATCCATACATAAAGAGAAGCAATTACAAATTATCCAAAACGAAGCAAGCCGTGGCAAACCAATAAGAAATCATTCAAAAATCAAAACTGGCGGAAGCAAACCAGGCATACCCAAATAAAATAAGAAATCAAATCAACTCCTCTCTAAAATATAAGTAGACCAAGTCGTAGGTAAATAAAACAAATGAGCGTAGATCAATCGAAACAATCCCGTATAAACAATCTAAAAAAACCAAAAAAAGAAACTTGTTTTAATCAATTTAACCCACAAGAATAGAGCTTATTATAACTCTAATCACACTATATTTAATTAAACAAACCCATTATAACATATACCACAGGCTGCATAATATCCCAAATCTATGTGAAAGAAAACCAACATATTTGTAGGAGTTGGGAAATCAACTGCGCTCTATCAAAAACTGAAAACTTACCTAATAAAATCAAAACAATGCAAATAAACAACGACCAATCCAAACAAACCCATTTGAACAACGTAAAAAAACGTACAGATATAATTGGCATAAATCACATCAACCAACAAATACCGATGTAAACGACCTTCTGCTAAACCAACTAATTTATGCTTCTAAGGTTCATGTTTTGGCATTTCATTGCCAAATATTTTAAAACACAAACAATTTCATAGCCAGAAAAGTTTTCAAAAACATTAACGAATAACACAATAAACTATTAGGACCAAACTACGAACAACGATCACTCTTAGCATCTTACAACAATCCACCCAATAGAGTCTGTTAGAACAGAGTTCTAACAAAAGCCAATCTGGCAACCAAAATTGGAACCACACAACCATTTCATGTCGACCGAAAACGATCATTCCATAACTGATAAAGCAAAAGTATAGGAATAAATAATCCACTTTATTTAAAAAATCCAACCGAAACTATCGACAGCATCCCAGAATGATGCTTTCAATGAAAACCGTTGCTGAAATTTGTCCAAACAATCCAATACTATCCAAACTGACCTAATTTATCAAGTCAAAAACTAAAATAGAGTCAAACCACATGAATTAAGATGCAGACAATTTTAGATTATTCCATTTCTAACTAACCAACCCTGATGAAAATGAATCAAACTCAACATAGAGAAACCATCTAGTAGAGATAGAGTATAGTTAAGTTTAATCAAACCTATTCGTCCAACTCCTATGAAACTGAGTCTATCCATACATAAAGAGAAGCAATTACAAATTATCCAAAACGAAGCAAGCCGTGGCAAACCAATAAAAAATCAATCTAAAATCAAAACTGGCGGAAGCAAACCAGGCATACCCAAATAAAATAAGAAATCAAATCAACTCCTCTCTAAAATATAAGTAGACCAAGTCGTAGGTAAATAAAACAAATGAGCGTAGATCAATCGAAACAATCCCGTATAAACAATCTAAAAAAACCAAAAAAAGAAACTTGTTTTAATCAATTTAACCCACAAGAATAGAGCTTATTGTAACTCTAATCACAATATATTTAATTAAACAAACCCATTATAACATATACCACAGGCTGCATAATATCCAAAATCTAAGTGAAAGAAAACCAACATATTTGTAGGAGTTGGGAAATCAACTGCGCTCTATCAAAAACTGAAAACTTACCTAATAAAATCAAAACAATGCAAATAAACAACGACCAATCCAAACAAACCCATTTGAACAACGTAAAAAAACGTACAGATATAATTGGCATAAATCACATCAACCAACAAATACCGATGTAAACGACCTTCTGCTAAACCAACTAATTTATGCTTCTAAGGTTCATGTTTTGGCATTTCATTGCCAAATATTTTAAAACACAAACAATTTCATAGCCAGAAAAGTTTTCAAAAACATTAACGAATAACACAATAAACTATTAGGACCAAACTACGAACAACGATCACTCTTAGCATCTTACAACAATCCACCCAATAGAGTCTGTTAGAACAGAGCTCTAACAAAAGCCAATCTGGCCAACCAAAATTGGAACCACACAACCATTTCATGTCGACCGAAAACGATCATTCCATAACTGATAAAGCAAAAGTATAGGAATAAATAATCCACTTTATTTAAAAAATCCAACCGAAACTATCGACAGCATCCCAGAATGATGCTTTCAATGAAAACCGTTGCTGAAATTTGTCCAAACAATCCAATACTATTCAAACTGACCTAATTTATCAAGTCAAAAACTAAAATAGAGTCAAACCACATGAATTAAGATGCAGACAATTTTAGATTATTCCATTTCTAACTAACCAACCCTGATGAAAATGAATCAAACTCAACATAGAGAAACCATCTAGTAGAGATAGAGTATAGTTAAGTTTAATCAAACCTATTCGTCCAACTCCTATGAAACTGAGTCTATCCATACATAAAGAGAAGCAATTACAAATTATCCAAAACGAAGCAAGCCGTGGCAAACCAATAAGAAATCATTCAAAAATCAAAACAGGCGGAAGCAAACCAGGCATACCCAAATAAAATAAGAAATCAAATCAACTCCTCTCTAAAATATAAGTAGACCAAGTCGTAGGTAAATAAAACAAATGAGCGTAGATCAATCGAAACAATCCCGTATAAACAATCTAAAAAAACCAAAAAAAGAAACTTGTTTTAATCAATTTAACCCACAAGAATAGAGCTTATTATAACTCTAATCACACTATATTTAATTAAACAAACCCATTATAACATATACCACAGGCTGCATAATATCCTAAATCTATGTGAAAGAAAACCAACATATTTGTAGGAGTTGGGAAATCAACTGCGCTCTATCAAAAACTGAAAACTTACCTAATAAAATCAAAACAATGCAAATAAACAACGACCAATCCAAACAAACCCATTTGAACAACGTAAAAAAACGTACAGATATAATTGGCATAAATCACATCAACCAACAAATACCGATGTAAACGACCTTCTGCTAAACCAACTAATTTATGCTTCTAAGGTTCATGTTTTGGCATTTCATTGCCAAATATTTTAAAACACAAACAATTTCATAGCCAGAAAAGTTTTCAAAAACATTAACGAATAACACAATAAACTATTAGGACCAAACTACGAACAACGATCACTCTTAGCATCTTACAACAATCCACCCAATAGAGTCTGTTAGAACAGAGCTCTAACAAAAGCCAATCTGGCCAACCAAAATTGGAACCACACAACCATTTCATGTCGACCGAAAACGATCATTCCATAACTGATAAAGCAAAAGTATAGGAATAAATAATCCACTTTATTTAAAAAATCCAACCGAAACTATCGACAGCATCCCAGAATGATGCTTTCAATGAAAACCGTTGCTGAAATTTGTCCAAACAATCCAATACTATTCAAACTGACCTAATTTATCAAGTCAAAAACTAAAATAGAGTCAAACCACATGAATTAAGATGCAGACAATTTTAGATTATTCCATTTCTAACTAACCAACCCTGATGAAAATGAATCAAACTCAACATAGAGAAACCATCTAGTAGAGATAGAGTATAGTTAAGTTTAATCAAACCTATTCGTCCAACTCCTATGAAACTGAGTCTATCCATACATAAAGAGAAGCAATTACAAATTATCCAAAACGAAGCAAGCCGTGGCAAACCAATAAAAAATCAATCAAAAATCAAAACTGGCGGAAGCAAACCAGGCATACCCAAATAAAATAGGAAATCAAATCAACTCCTCTCTAAAATATAAGTAGACCAAGTCGTAGGTAAATAAAACAAATGAGCGTAGATCAATCGAAACAATCCCGTATAAACAATCTAAAAAAACCAAAAAAAGAAACTTGTTTTAATCAATTTAACCCACAAGAATAGAGCTTATTATAACTCTAATCACACTATATTTAATTAAACAAACCCATTATAACATATACCACAGGCTGCATAATATCCCAAATCTAAGTGAAAGAAAACCAACATATTTGTAGGAGTTGGGAAATCAACTGCGCTCTATCAAAAACTGAAAACTTACCTAATAAAATCAAAACAATGCAAATAAACAACGACCAATCCAAACAAACCCATTTGAACAACGTAAAAAAACGTACAGATATAATTGGCATAAATCACATCAACCAACAAATACCGATGTAAACGACCTTCTGCTAAACCAACTAATTTATGCTTCTAAGGTTCATGTTTTGGCATTTCATTGCCAAATATTTTAAAACACAAACAATTTCATAGCCAGAAAAGTTTTCAAAAACATTAACGAATAACACAATAAACTATTAGGACCAAACTACGAACAACGATCACTCTTAGCATCTTACAACAATCCACCCAATAGAGTCTGTTAGAACAGATCTCTAACAAACGCCAATCTGGACAACCAAAATTGGAACCACACAACCATTTCATGTCGACCGAAAACGATCATTCCATAACTGATAAAGCAAAAGTATAGGAATAAATAATCCACTTTATTTAAAAAATCCAACCGAAACTATCGACAGCATCCCAGAATGATGCTTTCAATGAAAACCGTTGCTGAAATTTGTCCAAACAATCCAATACTATTCAAACTGACCTAATTTATCAAGTCAAAAACTAAAATAGAGTCAAACCACATGAATTAAGATGCAGACAATTTTAGATTATTCCATTTCTAACTAACCAACCCTGATGAAAATGAATCAAACTCAACATAGAGAAACCATCTAGTAGAGATAGAGTATAGTTAAGTTTAATCAAACCTATTCGTCCAACTCCTATGAAACTGAGTCTATCCATACATAAAGAGAAGCAATTACAAATTATCCAAAACGAAGCAAGCCGTGGCAAACCAATAAGAAATCAATCAAAAATCAAAACTGGCGGAAGCAAACCAGGCATACCCAAATAAAATAAGAAATCAAATCAACTCCTCTCTAAAATATAAGTAGACCAAGTCGTAGGTAAATAAAACAAATGAGCGTAGATCAATCGAAACAATCCCGTATAAACAATCTAAAAAAACCAAAAAAAGAAACTTGTTTTAATCAATTTAACCCACAAGAATAGAGCTTATTATAACTCTAATCACACTATATTTAATTAAACAAACCCATTATAACATATACCACAGGCTGCATAATATCCCAAATCTAAGTGAAAGAAAACCAACATATTTGTAGGAGTTGGGAAATCAACTGCGCTCTATCAAAAACTGAAAACTTACCTAATAAAATCAAAACAATGCAAATAAACAACGACCAATCCAAACAAACCCATTTGAACAACGTAAAAAAACGTACAGATATAATTGGCATAAATCACATCAACCAACAAATACCGATGTAAACGACCTTCTGCTAAACCAACTAATTTATGCTTCTAAGGTTCATGTTTTGGCATTTCATTGCCAAATATTTTAAAACACAAACAATTTCATAGCCAGAAAAGTTTTCAAAAACATTAACGAATAACACAATAAACTATTAGGACCAAACTACGAACAACGATCACTCTTAGCATCTTACAACAATCCACCCAATAGAGTCTGTTAGAACAGAGCTCTAACGAAAGCCAATCTGGTCAACCAAAATTGGAACCACACAACCATTTCATGTCGACCGAAAACGATCATTCCATAACTGATAAAGCAAAAGTATAGGAATAAATAATCCACTTTATTTAAAAAATCCAACCGAAACTATCGACAGCATCCCAGAATGATGCTTTCAATGAAAACCGTTGCTGAAATTTGTCCAAACAATCCAATACTATCCAAACTGACCTAATTTATCAAGTCAAAAACTAAAATAGAGTCAAACCACATGAATTAAGATGCAGACAATTTTAGATTATTCCATTTCTAACTAACCAACCCTGATGAAAATGAATCAAACTCAACATAGAGAAACCATCTAGTAGAGATAGAGTATAGTTAAGTTTAATCAAACCTATTCGTCCAACTCCTATGAAACTGAGTCTATCCATACATAAAGAGAAGCAATTACAAATTATCCAAAACGAAGCAAGCCGTGGCAAACCAATAAAAAATCAATCAAAAATCAAAACTGGCGGAAGCAAACCAGGCATACCCAAATAAAATAAGAAATCAAATCAACTCCTCTCTAAAATATAAGTAGACCAAGTCGTAGGTAAATAAAACAAATGAGCGTAGATCAATCGAAACAATCCCGTATAAACAATCTAAAAAAACCAAAAAAAGAAACTTGTTTTAATCAATTTAACCCACAAGAATAGAGCTTATTATAACTCTAATCACACTATATTTAATTAAACAAACCCATTATAACATATACCACAGGCTGCATAATATCCCAAATCTAAGTGAAAGAAAACCAACATATTTGTAGGAGTTGGGAAATCAACTGCGCTCTATCAAAAACTGAAAACTTACCTAATAAAATCAAAACAATGCAAATAAACAACGACCAATCCAAACAAACCCATTTGAACAACGTAAAAAAACGTACAGATATAATTGGCATAAATCACATCAACCAACAAATACCGATGTAAACGACCTTCTGCTAAACCAACTAATTTATGCTTCTAAGGTTCATGTTTTGGCATTTCATTGCCAAATATTTTAAAACACAAACAATTTCATAGCCAGAAAAGTTTTCAAAAACATTAACGAATAACACAATAAACTATTAGGACCAAACTACGAACAACGATCACTCTTAGCATCTTACAACAATCCACCCAATAGAGTCTGTTAGAACAGAGCTCTAACAAAAGCCAATCTGGCCAACCAAAATTGGAACCACACAACCATTTCATGTCGACCGAAAACGATCATTCCATAACTGATAAAGCAAAAGTATAGGAATAAATAATCCACTTTATTTAAAAAATCCAACCGAAACTATCGACAGCATCCCAGAATGATGCTTTCAATGAAAACCGTTGCTGAAATTTGTCCAAACAATCCAATACTATCCAAACTGACCTAATTTATCAAGTCAAAAACTAAAATAGAGTCAAACCACATGAATTAAGATGCAGACAATTTTAGATTATTCCATTTCTAACTAACCAACCCTGATGAAAATGAATCAAACTCAACATAGAGAAACCATCTAGTAGAGATAGAGTATAGTTAAGTTTAATCAAACCTATTCGTCCAACTCCTATGAAACTGAGTCTATCCATACATAAAGAGAAGCAATTACAAATTATCCAAAACGAAGCAAGCCGTGGCAAACCAATAAAAAATCAATCTAAAATCAAAACTGGCGGAAGCAAACCAGGCATACCCAAATAAAATAAGAAATCAAATCAACTCCTCTCTAAAATATAAGTAGACCAAGTCGTAGGTAAATAAAACAAATGAGCGTAGATCAATCGAAACAATCCCGTATAAACAATCTAAAAAAACCAAAAAAAGAAACTTGTTTTAATCAATTTAACCCACAAGAATAGAGCTTATTATAACTCTAATCACACTATATTTAATTAAACAAACCCATTATAACATATACCACAGGCTGCATAATATCCCAAATCTAAGTGAAAGAAAACCAACATATTTGTAGGAGTTGGGAAATCAACTGCGCTCTATCAAAAACTGAAAACTTACCTAATAAAATCAAAACAATGCAAATAAACAACGACCAATCCAAACAAACCCATTTGAACAACGTAAAAAAACGTACAGATATAATTGGCATAAATCACATCAACCAACAAATACCGATGTAAACGACCTTCTGCTAAACCAACTAATTTATGCTTCTAAGGTTCATGTTTTGGCATTTCATTGCCAAATATTTTAAAACACAAACAATTTCATAGCCAGAAAAGTTTTCAAAAACATTAACGAATAACACAATAAACTATTAGGACCAAACTACGAACAACGATCACTCTTAGCATCTTACAACAATCCACCCAATAGAGTCTGTTAGAACAGAGCTCTAACAAAAGCCAATCTGGCCAGCCAAAATTGGAACCACACAACCATTTCATGTCGACCGAAAACGATCATTCCATAACTGATAAAGCAAAAGTATAGGAATAAATAATCCACTTTATTTAAAAAATCCAACCGAAACTATCGACAGCATCCCAGAATGATGCTTTCAATGAAAACCGTTGCTGAAATTTGTCCAAACAATCCAATACTATCCAAACTGACCTAATTTATCAAGTCAAAAACTAAAATAGAGTCAAACCACATGAATTAAGATGCAGACAATTTTAGATTATTCCATTTCTAACTAACCAACCCTGATGAAAATGAATCAAACTCAACATAGAGAAACCATCTAGTAGAGATAGAGTATAGTTAAGTTTAATCAAACCTATTCGTCCAACTCCTATGAAACTGAGTCTATCCATACATAAAGAGAAGCAATTACAAATTATCCAAAACGAAGCAAGCCGTGGCAAACCAATAAAAAATCAATCAAAAATCAAAACTGGCGGAAGCAAACCAGGCATACCCAAATAAAATAAGAAATCAAATCAACTCCTCTCTAAAATATAAGTAGACCAAGTCGTAGGTAAATAAAACAAATGAGCGTAGATCAATCGAAACAATCCCGTATAAACAATCTAAAAAAACCAAAAAAAGAAACTTGTTTTAATCAATTTAACCCACAAGAATAGAGCTTATTATAACTCTAATCACACTATATTTAATTAAACAAACCCATTATAACATATACCACAGGCTGCATAATATCCCAAATCTAAGTGAAAGAAAACCAACATATTTGTAGGAGTTGGGAAATCAACTGCGCTCTATCAAAAACTGAAAACTTACCTAATAAAATCAAAACAATGCAAATAAACAACGACCAATCCAAACAAACCCATTTGAACAACGTAAAAAAACGTACAGATATAATTGGCATAAATCACATCAACCAACAAATACCGATGTAAACGACCTTCTGCTAAACCAACTAATTTATGCTTCTAAGGTTCATGTTTTGGCATTTCATTGCCAAATATTTTAAAACACAAACAATTTCATAGCCAGAAAAGTTTTCAAAAACATTAACGAATAACACAATAAACTATTAGGACCAAACTACGAACAACGATCACTCTTAGCATCTTACAACAATCCACCCAATAGAGTCTGTTAGAACAGAGCTCTAACAAAAGCCAATCTGGCAACCAAAATTGGAACCACACAACCATTTCATGTCGACCGAAAACGATCATTCCATAACTGATAAAGCAAAAGTATAGGAATAAATAATCCACTTTATTTAAAAAATCCAACCGAAACTATCGACAGCATCCCAGAATGATGCTTTCAATGAAAACCGTTGCTGAAATTTGTCCAAACAATCCAATACTATCCAAACTGACCTAATTTATCAAGTCAAAAACTAAAATAGAGTCAAACCACATGAATTAAGATGCAGACAATTTTAGATTATTCCATTTCTAACTAACCAACCCTGATGAAAATGAATCAAACTCAACATAGAGAAACCATCTAGTAGAGATAGAGTATAGTTAAGTTTAATCAAACCTATTCGTCCAACTCCTATGAAACTGAGTCTATCCATACATAAAGAGAAGCAATTACAAATTATCCAAAACGAAGCAAGCCGTGGCAAACCAATAAAAAATCAATCTAAAATCAAAACTGGCGGAAGCAAACCAGGCATACCCAAATAAAATAAGAAATCAAATCAACTCCTCTCTAAAATATAAGTAGACCAAGTCGTAGGTAAATAAAACAAATGAGCGTAGATCAATCGAAACAATCCCGTATAAACAATCTAAAAAAACCAAAAAAAGAAACTTGTTTTAATCAATTTAACCCACAAGAATAGAGCTTATTATAACTCTAATCACAATATATTTAATTAAACAAACCCATTATAACATATACCACAGGCTGCATAATATCCCAAATCTAAGTGAAAGAAAACCAACATATTTGTAGGAGTTGGGAAATCAACTGCGCTCTATCAAAAACTGAAAACTTACCTAATAAAATCAAAACAATGCAAATAAACAACGACCAATCCAAACAAACCCATTTGAACAACGTAAAAAAACGTACAGATATAATTGGCATAAATCACATCAACCAACAAATACCGATGTAAACGACCTTCTGCTAAACCAACTAATTTATGCTTCTAAGGTTCATGTTTTGGCATTTCATTGCCAAATATTTTAAAACACAAACAATTTCATAGCCAGAAAAGTTTTCAAAAACATTAACGAATAACACAATAAACTATTAGGACCAAACTACGAACAACGATCACTCTTAGCATCTTACAACAATCCACCCAATAGAGTCTGTTAGAACAGAGCTCTAACAAAAGCCAATCTGGCAACCAAAATTGGAACCACACAACCATTTCATGTCGACCGAAAACGATCATTCCATAACTGATAAAGCAAAAGTATAGGAATAAATAATCCACTTTATTTAAAAAATCCAACCGAAACTATCGACAGCATCCCAGAATGATGCTTTCAATGAAAACCGTTGCTGAAATTTGTCCAAACAATCCAATACTATCCAAACTGACCTAATTTATCAAGTCAAAAACTAAAATAGAGTCAAACCACATGAATTAAGATGCAGACAATTTTAGATTATTCCATTTCTAACTAACCAACCCTGATGAAAATGAATCAAACTCAACATAGAGAAACCATCTAGTAGAGATAGAGTATAGTTAAGTTTAATCAAACCTATTCGTCCAACTCCTATGAAACTGAGTCTATCCATACATAAAGAGAAGCAATTACAAATTATCCAAAACGAAGCAAGCCGTGGCAAACCAATAAAAAATCAATCTAAAATCAAAACTGGCGGAAGCAAACCAGGCATACCCAAATAAAATAAGAAATCAAATCAACTCCTCTCTAAAATATAAGTAGACCAAGTCGTAGGTAAATAAAACAAATGAGCGTAGATCAATCGAAACAATCCCGTATAAACAATCTAAAAAAACCAAAAAAAGAAACTTGTTTTAATCAATTTAACCCACAAGAATAGAGCTTATTATAACTCTAATCACACTATATTTAATTAAACAAACCCATTATAACATATACCACAGGCTGCATAATATCCCAAATCTAAGTGAAAGAAAACCAACATATTTGTAGGAGTTGGGAAATCAACTGCGCTCTATCAAAAACTGAAAACTTACCTAATAAAATCAAAACAATGCAAATAAACAACGACCAATCCAAACAAACCCATTTGAACAACGTAAAAAAACGTACAGATATAATTGGCATAAATCACATCAACCAACAAATACCGATGTAAACGACCTTCTGCTAAACCAACTAATTTATGCTTCTAAGGTTCATGTTTTGGCATTTCATTGCCAAATATTTTAAAACACAAACAATTTCATAGCCAGAAAAGTTTTCAAAAACATTAACGAATAACACAATAAACTATTAGGACCAAACTACGAACAACGATCACTCTTAGCATCTTACAACAATCCACCCAATAGAGCCTGTTAGAACAGATCTCTAACAAACGACAATCTGGACAACCAAAATTGGAACCACACAACCATTTCATGTCGACCGAAAACGATCATTCCATAACTGATAAAGCAAAAGTATAGGAATAAATAATCCACTTTATTTAAAAAATCCAACCGAAACTATCGACAGCATCCCAGAATGATGCTTTCAATGAAAACCGTTGCTGAAATTTGTCCAAACAATCCAATACTATCCAAACTGACCTAATTTATCAAGTCACAAACTAAAATAGAGTCAAACCACATGAATTAAGATGCAGACAATTTTAGATTATTCCATTTCTAACTAACCAACCCTGATGAAAATGAATCAAACTCAACATAGAGAAACCATCTAGTAGAGATAGAGTATAGTTAAGTTTAATCAAACCTATTCGTCCAACTCCTATGAAACTGAGTCTATCCATACATAAAGAGAAGCAATTACAAATTATCCAAAACGAAGCAAGCCGTGGCAAACCAATAAAAAATCAATCAAAAATCAAAACTGGCGGAAGCAAATCAGGCATACCCAAATAAAATAGGAAATCAAATCAACTGCTCTCTAAAATATAAGTAGACCAAGTCGTAGGTAAATAAAACAAATGAGCGTAGATCAATCGAAACAATCCCGTATAAACAATCTAAAAAAACCAAAAAAAGAAACTTGTTTTAATCAATTTAACC
Source organism: Nelumbo lutea (assembly GCF_056320005.1). Classification (NCBI taxonomy): domain Eukaryota; kingdom Viridiplantae; phylum Streptophyta; class Magnoliopsida; order Proteales; family Nelumbonaceae; genus Nelumbo; species Nelumbo lutea. The sequence goes on from NC_142686.1 coordinate 70,495,680, forward strand.
CACAAGAATAGAGCTTATTATAACTCTAATCACACTATATTTAATTAAACAAACCCATTATAACATATACCACAGGCTGCATAATATCCCAAATCTAAGTGAAAGAAAACCAACATATTTGTAGGAGTTGGGAAATCAATTGCGCTCTATCAAAAACTGAAAACTTACCTAATAAAATCAAAACAATGCAAATAAACAACGACCAATCCAAACAAACCCATTTGAACAACGTAAAAAAACGTACAGATATAATTGGCATAAATCACATCAACCAACAAATACCGATGTAAACGACCTTCTGCTAAACCAACTAATTTATGCTTCTAAGGTTCATGTTTTGGCATTTCATTGCCAAATATTTTAAAACACAAACAATTTCATAGCCAGAAAAGTTTTCAAAAACATTAACGAATAACACAATAAACTATTAGGACCAAACTACGAACAACGATCACTCTTAGCATCTTACAACAATCCACCCAATAGAGTCTGTTAGAACAGAGCTCTAACGAAAGCCAATCTGGTCAACCAAAATTGGAACCACACAACCATTTCATGTCGACCGAAAACGATCATTCCATAACTGATAAAGCAAAAGTATAGGAATAAATAATCCACTTTATTTAAAAAATCCAACCGAAACTATCGACAGCATCCCAGAATGATGCTTTCAATGAAAACCGTTGCTGAAATTTGTCCAAACAATCCAATACTATCCAAACTGACCTAATTTATCAAGTCAAAAACTAAAATAGAGTCAAACCACATGAATTAAGATGCAGACAATTTTAGATTATTCCATTTCTAACTAACCAACCCTGATGAAAATGAATCAAACTCAACATAGAGAAACCATCTAGTAGAGATAGAGTATAGTTAAGTTTAATCAAACCTATTCGTCCAACTCCTATGAAACTGAGTCTATCCATACATAAAGAGAAGCAATTACAAATTATCCAAAACGAAGCAAGCCGTGGCAAACCAATAAAAAATCAATCTAAAATCAAAACTGGCGGAAGCAAACCAGGCATACCCAAATAAAATAAGAAATCAAATCAACTCCTCTCTAAAATATAAGTAGACCAAGTCGTAGGTAAATAAAACAAATGAGCGTAGATCAATCGAAACAATCCCGTATAAACAATCTAAAAAAACCAAAAAAAGAAACTTGTTTTAATCAATTTAACCCACAAGAATAGAGCTTATTATAACTCTAATCACACTATATTTAATTAAACAAACCCATTATAACATATACCACAGGCTGCATAATATCCCAAATCTAAGTGAAAGAAAACCAACATATTTGTAGGAGTTGGGAAATCAACTGCGCTCTATCAAAAACTGAAAACTTACCTAATAAAATCAAAACAATGCAAATAAACAACGACCAATCCAAACAAACCCATTTGAACAACGTAAAAAAACGTACAGATATAATTGGCATAAATCACATCAACCAACAAATACCGATGTAAACGACCTTCTGCTAAACCAACTAATTTATGCTTCTAAGGTTCATGTTTTGGCATTTCATTGCCAAATATTTTAAAACACAAACAATTTCATAGCCAGAAAAGTTTTCAAAAACATTAACGAATAACACAATAAACTATTAGGACGAAACTACGAACAACGATCACTCTTAGCATCTTACAACAATCCACCCAATAGAGTCTGTTAGAACAGAGCTCTAACAAAAGCCAATCTGGCCAACCAAAATTGGAACCACACAACCATTTCATGTCGACCGAAAACGATCATTCCATAACTGATAAAGCAAAAGTATAGGAATAAATAATCCACTTTATTTAAAAAATCCAACCGAAACTATCGACAGCATCCCAGAATGATGCTTTCAATGAAAACCGTTGCTGAAATTTGTCCAAACAATCCAATACTATCGAAACTGACCTAATTTATCAAGTCAAAAACTAAAATAGAGTCAAACCACATGAATTAAGATGCAGACAATTTTAGATTATTCCATTTCTAACTAACCAACCCTGATGAAAATGAATCAAACTCAACATAGAGAAACCATCTAGTAGAGATAGAGTATAGTTAAGTTTAATCAAACCTATTCGTCCAACTCCTATGAAACTGAGTCTATCCATACATAAAGAGAAGCAATTACAAATTATCCAAAACGAAGCAAGCCGTGGCAAACCAATAAAAAATCAATCAAAAATCAAAACTGGCGGAAGCAAACCAGGCATACCCAAATAAAATAAGAAATCAAATCAACTCCTCTCTAAAATATAAGTAGACCAAGTCGTAGGTAAATAAAACAAATGAGCGTAGATCAATCGAAACAATCCCGTATAAACAATCTAAAAAAACCAAAAAAAGAAACTTGTTTTAATCAATTTAACCCACAAGAATAGAGCTTATTATAACTCTAATCACACTATATTTAATTAAACAAACCCATTATAACATATACCACAGGCTGCATAATATCCCAAATCTAAGTGAAAGAAAACCAACATATTTGTAGGAGTTGGGAAATCAACTGCGCTCTATCAAAAACTGAAAACTTACCTAATAAAATCAAAACAATGCAAATAAACAACGACCAATCCAAACAAACCCATTTGAACAACGTAAAAAAACGTACAGATATAATTGGCATAAATCACATCAACCAACAAATACCGATGTAAACGACCTTCTGCTAAACCAACTAATTTATGCTTCTAAGGTTCATGTTTTGGCATTTCATTGCCAAATATTTTAAAACACAAACAATTTCATAGCCAGAAAAGTTTTCAAAAACATTAACGAATAACACAATAAACTATTAGGACCAAACTACGAACAACGATCACTCTTAGCATCTTACAACAATCCACCCAATAGAGTCTGTTAGAACAGATCTCTAACAAACGCCAATCTGGACAACCAAAATTGGAACCACACAACCATTTCATGTCGACCGAAAACGATCATTCCATAACTGATAAAGCAAAAGTATAGGAATAAATAATCCACTTTATTTAAAAAATCCAACCGAAACTATCGACAGCATCCCAGAATGATGCTTTCAATGAAAACCGTTGCTGAAATTTGTCCAAACAATCCAATACTATCCAAACTGACCTAATTTATCAAGTCAAAAACTAAAATAGAGTCAAACCACATGAATTAAGATGCAGACAATTTTAGATTATTCCATTTCTAACTAACCAACCCTGATGAAAATGAATCAAACTCAACATAGAGAAACCATCTAGTAGAGATAGAGTATAGTTAAGTTTAATCAAACCTATTCGTCCAACTCCTATGAAACTGAGTCTATCCATACATAAAGAGAAGCAATTACAAATTATCCAAAACGAAGCAAGCCGTGGCAAACCAATAAAAAATCAATCAAAAATCAAAACTGGCGGAAGCAAACCAGGCATACCCAAATAAAATAGGAAATCAAATCAACTGCTCTCTAAAATATAAGTAGACCAAGTCGTAGGTAAATAAAACAAATGAGCGTAGATCAATCGAAACAATCCCGTATAAACAATCTAAAAAAACCAAAAAAAGAAACTTGTTTTAATCAATTAACCCACAAGAATAGAGCTTATTATAACTCTAATCACACTATATTTAATTAAACAAACCCATTATAACATATACCACAGGCTGCATAATATCCCAAATCTAAGTGAAAGAAAACCAACATATTTGTAGGAGTTGGGAAATCAATTGCGCTCTATCAAAAACTGAAAACTTACCTAATAAAATCAAAACAATGCAAATAAACAACGACCAATCCAAACAAACCCATTTGAACAACGTAAAAAAACGTACAGATATAATTGGCATAAATCACATCAACCAACAAATACCGATGTAAACGACCTTCTGCTAAACCAACTAGTTTATGCTTCTAAGGTTCATGTTTTGGCATTTCATTGCCAAATATTTTAAAACACAAACAATTTCATAGCCAGAAAAGTTTTCAAAAACATTAACGAATAACACAATAAACTATTAGGACCAAACTACGAACAACGATCACTCTTAGCATCTTACAACAATCCACCCAATAGAGTCTGTTAGAACAGAGCTCTAACAAAAGCCAATCTGGCCAACCAAAATTGGAACCACACAACCATTTCATGTCGACCGAAAACGATCATTCCATAACTGATAAAGCAAAAGTATAGGAATAAATAATCCACTTTATTTAAAAAATCCAACCGAAACTATCGACAGCATCCCAGAATGATGCTTTCAATGAAAACCGTTGCTGAAATTTGTCCAAACAATCCAATACTATCCAAACTGACCTAATTTATCAAGTCAAAAACTAAAATAGAGTCAAACCACATGAATTAAGATGCAGACAATTTTAGATTATTCCATTTCTAACTAACCAACCCTGATGAAAATGAATCAAACTCAACATAGAGAAACCATCTAGTAGAGATAGAGTATAGTTAAGTTTAATCAAACCTATTCGTCCAACTCCTATGAAACTGAGTCTATCCATACATAAAGAGAAGCAATTACAAATTATCCAAAACGAAGCAAGCCGTGGCAAACCAATAAAAAATCAATCTAAAATCAAAACTGGCGGAAGCAAACCAGGCATACCCAAATAAAATAAGAAATCAAATCAACTCCTCTCTAAAATATAAGTAGACCAAGTCGTAGGTAAATAAAACAAATGAGCGTAGATCAATCGAAACAATCCCGTATAAACAATCTAAAAAAACCAAAAAAAGAAACTTGTTTTAATCAATTTAACCCACAAGAATAGAGCTTATTATAACTCTAATCACACTATATTTAATTAAACAAACCCATTATAACATATACCACAGGCTGCATAATATCCCAAATCTAAGTGAAAGAAAACCAACATATTTGTAGGAGTTGGGAAATCAACTGCGCTCTATCAAAAACTGAAAACTTACCTAATAAAATCAAAACAATGCAAATAAACAACGACCAATCCAAACAAACCCATTTGAACAACGTAAAAAAACGTACAGATATAATTGGCATAAATCACATCAACCAACAAATACCGATGTAAACGACCTTCTGCTAAACCAACTAATTTATGCTTCTAAGGTTCATGTTTTGGCATTTCATTGCCAAATATTTTAAAACACAAACAATTTCATAGCCAGAAAAGTTTTCAAAAACATTAACGAATAACACAATAAACTATTAGGACCAAACTACGAACAACGATCACTCTTAGCATCTTACAACAATCCACCCAATAGAGTCTGTTAGAACAGAGCTCTAACAAAAGCCAATCTGGCCAACCAAAATTGGAACCACACAACCATTTCATGTCGACCGAAAATGATCATTCCATAACTGATAAAGCAAAAGTATAGGAATAAATAATCCACTTTATTTAAAAAATCCAACCGAAACTATCGACAGCATCCCAGAATGATGCTTTCAATGAAAACCGTTGCTGAAATTTGTCCAAACAATCCAATACTATCGAAACTGACCTAATTTATCAAGTCAAAAACTAAAATAGAGTCAAACCACATGAATTAAGATGCAGACAATTTTAGATTATTCCATTTCTAACTAGCCAACCCTGATGAAAATGAGTCAAACTCAACATAGAGAAACCATCTAGTAGAGATAGAGTATAGTTAAGTTTAATCAAACCTATTCGTCCAACTCCTATGAAACTGAGTCTATCCATACATAAAGAGAAGCAATTACAAATTATCCAAAACGAAGCAAGCCGTGGCAAACCAATAAAAAATCATTCAAAAATCAAAACTGGCGGAAGCAAACCAGGCATACCCAAATAAAATAAGAAATCAAATCAACTCCTCTCTAAAATATAAGTAGACCAAGTCGTAGGTAAATAAAACAAATGAGCGTAGATCAATCGAAACAATCCCGTATAAACAATCTAAAAAAACCAAAAAAAGAAACTTGTTTTAATCAATTTAACCCACAAGAATAGAGCTTATTATAACTCTAATCACACTATATTTAATTAAACAAACCCATTATAACATATACCACAGGCTGCATAATATCCAAAATCTAAGTGAAAGAAAACCAACATATTTGTAGGAGTTGGGAAATCAACTGCGCTCTATCAAAAACTGAAAACTTACCTAATAAAATCAAAACAATGCAAATAAACAACGACCAATCCAAACAAACCCATTTGAACAACGTGAAAAAACGTACAGATATAATTGGCATAAATCACATCAACCAACAAATACCGATGTAAACGACCTTCTGCTAAACCAACTAATTTATGCTTCTAAGGTTCATGTTTTGGCATTTCATTGCCAAATATTTTAAAACACAAACAATTTCATAGCCAGAAAAGTTTTCAAAAACATTAACGAATAACACAATAAACTATGAGGACCAAACTACGAACAACGATCACTCTTAGCATCTTACAACAATCCACCCAATAGAGTCTGTTAGAACAGAGCTCTAACAAAAGCCAATCTGGCCAGCCAAAATTGGAACCACACAACCATTTCATGTCGACCGAAAACGATCATTCCATAACTGATAAAGCAAAAGTATAGGAATAAATAATCCACTTTATTTAAAAAATCCAACCGAAACTATCGACAGCATCCCAGAATGATGCTTTCAATGAAAACCGTTGCTGAAATTTGTCCAAACAATCCAATACTATCCAAACTGACCTAATTTATCAAGTCAAAAACTAAAATAGAATCAAACCACATGAATTAAGATGCAGACAATTTTAGATTATTCCATTTCTAACTAACCAACCCTGATGAAAATGAATCAAACTCAACATAGAGAAACCATCTAGTAGAGATAGAGTATAGTTAAGTTTAATCAAACCTATTCGTCCAACTCTTATGAAACTGAGTCTATCCATACATAAAGAGAAGCAATTACAAATTATCCAAAACGAAGCAAGCCGTGGCAAACCAATAAAAAATCAATCTAAAATCAAAACTGGCGGAAGCAAACCAGGCATACCCAAATAAAATAAGAAATCAAATCAACTCCTCTCTAAAATATAAGTAGACCAAGTCGTAGGTAAATAAAACAAATGAGCGTAGATCAATCGAAACAATCCCGTATAAACAATCTAAAAAAACCAAAAAAAGAAACTTGTTTTAATCAATTTAACCCACAAGAATAGAGCTTATTATAACTCTAATCACAATATATTTAATTAAACAAACCCATTATAACATATACCACAGGCTGCATAATATCCAAAATCTAAGTGAAAGAAAACCAACATATTTGTAGGAGTTGGGAATTCAACTGCGCTCTATCAAAAACTGAAAACTTACCTAATAAAATCAAAACAATGCAAATAAACAACGACCAATCCAAACAAACCCATTTGAACAACGTAAAAAAACGTACAGATATAATTGGCATAAATCACATCAACCAACAAATACCGATGTAAACGACCTTCTGCTAAACCAACTAATTTATGCTTCTAAGGTTCATGTTTTGGCATTTCATTGCCAAATATTTTAAAACACAAACAATTTCATAGCCAGAAAAGTTTTCAAAAACATTAACGAATAACACAATAAACTATTAGGACCAAACTACGAACAACGATCACTCTTAGCATCTTACAACAATCCACCCAATAGAGTCTGTTAGAACAGAGCTCTAACAAAAGCCAATCTGGCCAACCAAAATTGGAACCACACAACCATTTCATGTCGACCGAAAACGATCATTCCATAACTGATAAAGCAAAAGTATAGGAATAAATAATCCACTTTATTTAAAAAATCCAACCGAAACTATCGACAACATCCCAGAATGATGCTTTCAATGAAAACCGTTGCTGAAATTTGTCCAAACAATCCAATACTATTCAAACTGACCTAATTTATCAAGTCAAAAACTAAAATAGAGTCAAACCACATGAATTAAGATGCAGACAATTTTAGATTATTCCATTTCTAACTAACCAACCCTGATGAAAATGAATCAAACTCAACATAGAGAAACCATCTAGTAGAGATAGAGTATAGTTAAGTTTAATCAAACCTATTCGTCCAACTCCTATGAAACTGAGTCTATCCATACATAAAGAGAAGCAATTACAAATTATCCAAAACGAAGCAAGCCGTGGCAAACCAATAAGAAATCATTCAAAAATCAAAACAGGCGGAAGCAAACCAGGCATACCCAAATAAAATAAGAAATCAAATCAACTCCTCTCTAAAATATAAGTAGACCAAGTCGTAGGTAAATAAAACAAATGAGCGTAGATCAATCGAAACAATCCCGTATAAACAATCTAAAAAAACCAAAAAAAGAAACTTGTTTTAATCAATTTAACCCAGAAGCATAGAGCTTATTATAACTCTAATCACACTATATTTAATTAAACAAACCCATTATAACATATACCACAGGCTGCATAATATCCTAAATCTATGTGAAAGAAAACCAACATATTTGTAGGAGTTGGGAAATCAACTGCGCTCTATCAAAAACTGAAAACTTACCTAATAAAATCAAAACAATGCAAATAAACAACGACCAATCCAAACAAACCCATTTGAACAACGTAAAAAAACGTACAGATATAATTGGCATAAATCACATCAACCAACAAATACCGATGTAAACGACCTTCTGCTAAACCAACTAATTTATGCTTCTAAGGTTCATGTTTTGGCATTTCATTGCCAAATATTTTAAAACACAAACAATTTCATAGCCAGAAAAGTTTTCAAAAACATTAACGAATAACACAATAAACTATTAGGACCAAACTACGAACAACGATCACTCTTAGCATCTTACAACAATCCACCCAATAGAGTCTGTTAGAACAGAGTTCTAACAAAAGCCAATCTGGCAACCAAAATTGGAACCACACAACCATTTCATGTCGACCGAAAACGATCATTCCATAACTGATAAAGCAAAAGTATAGGAATAAATAATCCACTTTATTTAAAAAATCCAACCGAAACTATCGACAGCATCCCAGAATGATGCTTTCAATGAAAACCGTTGCTGAAATTTGTCCAAACAATCCAATACTATCCAAACTGACCTAATTTATCAAGTCAAAAACTAAAATAGAGTCAAACCACATGAATTAAGATGCAGACAATTTTAGATTATTCCATTTCTAACTAACCAACCCTGATGAAAATGAATCAAACTCAACATAGAGAAACCATCTAGTAGAGATAGAGTATAGTTAAGTTTAATCAAACCTATTCGTCCAACTCCTATGAAACTGAGTCTATCCATACATAAAGAGAAGCAATTACAAATTATCCAAAACGAAGCAAGCCGTGGCAAACCAATAAAAAATCAATCTAAAATCAAAACTGGCGGAAGCAAATCAGGCATACCCAAATAAAATAAGAAATCAAATCAACTCCTCTCTAAAATATAAGTAGACCAAGTCGTAGGTAAATAAAACAAATGAGCGTAGATCAATCGAAACAATCCCGTATAAACAATCTAAAAAAACCAAAAAAAGAAACTTGTTTTAATCAATTTAACCCACAAGAATAGAGCTTATTATAACTCTAATCACAATATATTTAATTAAACAAACCCATTATAACATATACCACAGGCTGCATAATATCCCAAATCTAAGTGAAAGAAAACCAACATATTTGTAGGAGTTGGGAAATCAACTGCGCTCTATCAAAAACTGAAAACTTACCTAATAAAATCAAAACAATGCAAATAAACAACGACCAATCCAAACAAACCCATTTGAACAACGTAAAAAAACGTACAGATATAATTGGCATAAATCACATCAACCAACAAATACCGATGTAAACGACCTTCTGCTAAACCAACTAATTTATGCTTCTAAGGTTCATGTTTTGGCATTTCATTGCCAAATATTTTAAAACACAAACAATTTCATAGCCAGAAAAGTTTTCAAAAACATTAACGAATAACACAATAAACTATTAGGACCAAACTACGAACAACGATCACTCTTAGCATCTTACAACAATCCACCCAATAGAGTCTGTTAGAACAGAGTTCTAACAAAAGCCAATCTGGCAACCAAAATTGGAACCACACAACCATTTCATGTCGACCGAAAATGATCATTCCATAACTGATAAAGCAAAAGTATAGGAATAAATAATCCACTTTATTTAAAAAATCCAACCGAAACTATCGACAGCATCCCAGAATGATGCTTTCAATGAAAACCGTTGCTGAAATTTGTCCAAACAATCCAATACTATCCAAACTGACCTAATTTATCAAGTCAAAAACTAAAATAGAGTCAAACCACATGAATTAAGATGCAGACAATTTTAGATTATTCCATTTCTAACTAACCAACCCTGATGAAAATGAATCAAACTCAACATAGAGAAACCATCTAGTAGAGATAGAGTATAGTTAAGTTTAATCAAACCTATTCGTCCAACTCCTATGAAACTGAGTTTATCCATACATAAAGAGAAGCAATTACAAATTATCCAAAACGAAGCAAGCCGTGGCAAACCAATAAAAAATCAATCTAAAATCAAAACTGGCGGAAGCAAACCAGGCATACCCAAATAAAATAAGAAATCAAATCAACTCCTCTCTAAAATATAAGTAGACCAAGTCGTAGGTAAATAAAACAAATGAGCGTAGATCAATCGAAACAATCCCGTATAAACAATCTAAAAAAACCAAAAAAAGAAACTTGTTTTAATCAATTTAACCCACAAGAATAGAGCTTATTATAACTCTAATCACACTATATTTAATTAAACAAACCCATTATAACATATACCACAGGCTGCATAATATCCAAAATCTAAGTGAAAGAAAACCAACATATTTGTAGGAGTTGGGAAATCAACTGCGCTCTATCAAAAACTGAAAACTTACCTAATAAAATCAAAACAATGCAAATAAACAACGACCAATCCAAACAAACCCATTTGAACAATGTAAAAAAACGTACAGATATAATTGGCATAAATCACATCAACCAACAAATACCGATGTAAACGACCTTCTGCTAAACCAACTAATTTATGCTTCTAAGGTTCATGTTTTGGCATTTCATTGCCAAATATTTTAAAACACAAACAATTTCATAGCCAGAAAAGTTTTCAAAAACATTAACGAATAACACAATAAACTATTAGGACCAAACTACGAACAACGATCACTCTTAGCATCTTACAACAATCCACCCAATAGAGTCTGTTAGAACAGAGCTCTAACAAAAGCCAATCTGGTCAACCAAAATTGGAACCACACAACCATTTCAGGTCGACCGAAAACGATCATTCCATAACTGATAAAGCAAAAGTATAGGAATAAATAATCCACTTTATTTAAAAAATCCAACCGAAACTATCGACAGCATCCCAGAATGATGCTTTCAATGAAAACCGTTGCTGAAATTTGTCCAAACAATCCAATACTATCCAAACTGACCTAATTTATCAAGTCAAAAACTAAAATAGAGTCAAACCACATGAATTAAGATGCAGACAATTTTAGATTATTCCATTTCTAACTAACCAACCCTGATGAAAATGAATCAAACTCAACATAGAGAAACCATCTAGTAGAGATAGAGTATAGTTAAGTTTAATCAAACCTATTCGTCCAACTCCTATGAAACTGAGTCTATCCATACATAAAGAGAAGCAATTACAAATTATCCAAAACGAAGCAAGCCGTGGCAAACCAATAAAAAATCAATCAAAAATCAAAACTGGCGGAAGCAAACCAGGCATACCCAAATAAAATAGGAAATCAAATCAACTCCTCTCTAAAATATAAGTAGACCAAGTCGTAGGTAAATAAAACAAATGAGCGTAGATCAATCGAAACAATCCCGTATAAACAATCTAAAAAAACCAAAAAAAGAAACTTGTTTTAATCAATTTAACCCACAAGAATAGAGCTTATTATAACTCTAATCACACTATATTTAATTAAACAAACCCATTATAACATATACCACAGGCTGCATAATATCCCAAATCTAAGTGAAAGAAAACCAACATATTTGTAGGAGTTGGGAAATCAACTGCGCTCTATCAAAAACTGAAAACTTACCTAATAAAATCAAAACAATGCAAATAAACAACGACCAATCCAAACAAACCCATTTGAACAACGTAAAAAAACGTACAGATATAATTGGCATAAATCACATCAACCAACAAATACCGATGTAAACGACCTTCTGCTAAACCAACTAATTTATGCTTCTAAGGTTCATGTTTTGGCATTTCATTGCCAAATATTTTAAAACACAAACAATTTCATAGCCAGAAAAGTTTTCAAAAACATTAACGAATAACACAATAAACTATTAGGACCAAACTACGAACAACGATCACTCTTAGCATCTTACAACAATCCACCCAATAGAGTCTGTTAGAACAGAGCTCTAACAAAAGCCAATCTGGCCAACCAAAATTGGAACCACACAACCATTTCATGTCGACCGAAAACGATCATTCCATAACTGATAAAGCAAAAGTATAGGAATAAATAATCCACTTTATTTAAAAAATCCAACCGAAACTATCGACAACATCCCAGAATGATGCTTTCAATGAAAACCGTTGCTGAAATTTGTCCAAACAATCCAATACTATCCAAACTGACCTAATTTATCAAGTCAAAAACTAAAATAGAGTCAAACCACATGAATTAAGATGCAGACAATTTTAGATTATTCCATTTCTAACTAACCAACCCTGATGAAAATGAATCAAACTCAACATAGAGAAACCATCTAGTAGAGATAGAGTATAGTTAAGTTTAATCAAACCTATTCGTCCAACTCCTATGAAACTGAGTCTATCCATACATAAAGAGAAGCAATTACAAATTATCCAAAACGAAGCAAGCCGTGGCAAACCAATAAGAAATCAATCTAAAATCAAAACTGGCGGAAGCAAACCTGGCATACCCAAATAAAATAAGAAATCAAATCAACTCCTCTCTAAAATATAAGTAGACCAAGTCGTAGGTAAATAAAACAAATGAGCGTAGATCAATCGAAACAATCCCGTATAAACAATCTAAAAAAACCAAAAAAAGAAACTTGTTTTAATCAATTTAACCCACAAGAATAGAGCTTATTATAACTCTAATCACACTATATTTAATTAAACAAACCCATTATAACATATACCACAGGCTGCATAATATCCCAAATCTAAGTGAAAGAAAACCAACATATTTGTAGGAGTTGGGAAATCAACTGCGCTCTATCAAAAACTGAAAACTTACCTAATAAAATCAAAACAATGCAAATAAACAACGACCAATCCAAACAAACCCATTTGAACAACGTAAAAAAACGTACAGATATAATTGGCATAAATCACATCAACCAACAAATATCGATGTAAACGACCTTCTGCTAAACCAACTAATTTATGCTTCTAAGGTTCATGTTTTGGCATTTCATTGCCAAATATTTTAAAACACAAACAATTTCATAGCCAGAAAAGTTTTCAAAAACATTAACGAATAACACAATAAACTATTAGGACCAAACTACGAACAACGATCACTCTTAGCATCTTACAACAATCCACCCAATAGAGTCTGTTAGAACAGAGCTCTAACAAAAGCCAATCTGGCCAACCAAAATTGGAACCACACAACCATTTCATGTCGACCGAAAATGATCATTCCATAACTGATAAAGCAAAAGTATAGGAATAAATAATCCACTTTATTTAAAAAATCCAACCGAAACTATCGACAGCATCCCAGAATGATGCTTTCAATGAAAACCGTTGCTGAAATTTGTCCAAACAATCCAATACTATCGAAACTGACCAAATTTATCAAGTCAAAAACTAAAATAGAGTCAAACCACATGAATTAAGATGCAGACAATTTTAGATTATTCCATTTCTAACTAGCCAACCCTGATGAAAATGAGTCAAACTCAACATAGAGAAACCATCTAGTAGAGATAGAGTATAGTTAAGTTTAATCAAACCTATTCGTCCAACTCCTATGAAACTGAGTCTATCCATACATAAAGAGAAGCAATTACAAATTATCCAAAACGAAGCAAGCCGTGGCAAACCAATAAAAAATCATTCAAAAATCAAAACTGGCGAAAGCAAACCAGGCATACCCAAATAAAATAAGAAATCAAATCAACTCCTCTCTAAAATATAAGTAGACCAAGTCGTAGGTAAATAAAACAAATGAGCGTAGATCAATCGAAACAATCCCGTATAAACAATCTAAAAAAACCAAAAAAAGAAACTTGTTTTAATCAATTTAACCCACAAGCATAGAGCTTATTATAACTCTAATCACACTATATTTAATTAAACAAACCCATTATAACATATACCACAGGCTGCATAATATCCAAAATCTAAGTGAAAGAAAACCAACATATTTGTAGGAGTTGGGAAATCAACTGCGCTCTATCAAAAACTGAAAACTTACCTAATAAAATCAAAACAATGCAAATAAACAACGACCAATCCAAACAAACCCATTTGAACAACGTGAAAAAACGTACAGATATAATTGGCATAAATCACATCAACCAACAAATACCGATGTAAACGACCTTCTGCTAAACCAACTAATTTATGCTTCTAAGGTTCATGTTTTGGCATTTCATTGCCAAACATTTTAAAACACAAACAATTTCATAGCCAGAAAAGTTTTCAAAAACATAAACGAATAACACAATAAACTATGAGGACCAAACTACGAACAACGATCACTCTTAGCATCTTACAACAATCCACCCAATAGAGTCTGTTAGAACAGAGCTCTAACAAAAGCCAATCTGGCCAGCCAAAATTGGAACCACACAACCATTTCATGTCGACCGAAAACGATCATTCCATATCTGATAAAGCAAAAGTATAGGAATAAATAATCCACTTTATTTAAAAAATCCAACCGAAACTATCGACAGCATCCCAGAATGATGCTTTCAATGAAAACCGTTGCTGAAATTTGTCCAAACAATCCAATACTATCCAAACTGACCTAATTTATCAAGTCAAAAACTAAAATAGAATCAAACCACATGAATTAAGATGCAGACAATTTTAGATTATTCCATTTCTAACTAACCAACCCTGATGAAAATGAATCAAACTCAACATAGAGAAACCATCTAGTAGAGATAGAGTATAGTTAAGTTTAATCAAACCTATTCGTCCAACTCTTATGAAACTGAGTCTATCCATACATAAAGAGAAGCAATTACAAATTATCCAAAACGAAACAAGCCGTGGCAAACCAATAAAAAATCAATCTAAAATCAAAACTGGCGGAAGCAAACCAGGCATACCCAAATAAAATAAGAAATCAAATCAACTCCTCTCTAAAATATAAGTAGACCAAGTCGTAGGTAAATAAAACAAATGAGCGTAGATCAATCGAAACAATCCCGTATAAACAATCTAAAAAAACCAAAAAAAGAAACTTGTTTTAATCAATTTAACCCACAAGAATAGAGCTTATTGTAACTCTAATCACAATATATTTAATTAAACAAACCCATTATAACATATACCACAGGCTGCATAATATCCAAAATCTAAGTGAAAGAAAACCAACATATTTGTAGGAGTTGGGAATTCAACTGCGCTCTATCAAAAACTGAAAACTTACCTAATAAAATCAAAACAATGCAAATAAACAACGACCAATCCAAACAAACCCATTTGAACAACGTAAAAAAACGTACAGATATAATTGGCATAAATCACATCAACCAACAAATACCGATGTAAACGACCTTCTGCTAAACCAACTAATTTATGCTTCTAAGGTTCATGTTTTGGCATTTCATTGCCAAATATTTTAAAACACAAACAATTTCATAGCCAGAAAAGTTTTCAAAAACATTAACGAATAACACAATAAACTATTAGGACCAAACTACGAACAACGATCACTCTTAGCATCTTACAACAATCCACCCAATAGAGTCTGTTAGAACAGAGCTCTAACAAAAGCCAATCTGGCCAACCAAAATTGGAACCACACAACCATTTCATGTCGACCGAAAACGATCATTCCATAACTGATAAAGCAAAAGTATAGGAATAAATAATCCACTTTATTTAAAAAATCCAACCGAAACTATCGACAGCATCCCAGAATGATGCTTTCAATGAAAACCGTTGCTGAAATTTGTCCAAACAATCCAATACTATTCAAACTGACCTAATTTATCAAGTCAAAAACTAAAATAGAGTCAAACCACATGAATTAAGATGCAGACAATTTTAGATTATTCCATTTCTAACTAGCCAACCCTGATGAAAATGAATCAAACTCAACATAGAGAAACCATCTAGTAGAGATAGAGTATAGTTAAGTTTAATCAAACCTATTCGTCCAACTCCTATGAAACTGAGTCTATCCATACATAAAGAGAAGCAATTACAAATTATCCAAAACGAAGCAAGCCGTGGCAAACCAATAAGAAATCATTCAAAAATCAAAACTGGCGGAAGCAAACCAGGCATACCCAAATAAAATAAGAAATCAAATCAACTCCTCTCTAAAATATAAGTAGACCAAGTCGTAGGTAAATAAAACAAATGAGCGTAGATCAATCGAAACAATCCCGTATAAACAATCTAAAAAAACCAAAAAAAGAAACTTGTTTTAATCAATTTAACCCAGAAGCATAGAGCTTATTATAACTCTAATCACACTATATTTAATTAAACAAACCCATTATAACATATACCACAGGCTGCATAATATCCTAAATCTATGTGAAAGAAAACCAACATATTTGTAGGAGTTGGGAAATCAACTGCGCTCTATCAAAAACTGAAAACTTACCTAATAAAATCAAAACAATGCAAATAAACAACGACCAATCCAAACAAACCCATTTGAACAACGTAAAAAAACGTACAGATATAATTGGCATAAATCACATCAACCAACAAATACCGATGTAAACGACCTTCTGCTAAACCAACTAATTTATGCTTCTAAGGTTCATGTTTTGGCATTTCATTGCCAAATATTTTAAAACACAAACAATTTCATAGCCAGAAAAGTTTTCAAAAACATTAACGAATAACACAATAAACTATTAGGACCAAACTACGAACAACGATCACTCTTAGCATCTTACAACAATCCACCCAATAGAGTCTGTTAGAACAGAGTTCTAACAAAAGCCAATCTGGCAACCAAAATTGGAACCACACAACCATTTCATGTCGACCGAAAACGATCATTCCATAACTGATAAAGCAAAAGTATAGGAATAAATAATCCACTTTATTTAAAAAATCCAACCGAAACTATCGACAGCATCCCAGAATGATGCTTTCAATGAAAACCGTTGCTGAAATTTGTCCAAACAATCCAATACTATCGAAACTGACCTAATTTATCAAGTCAAAAACTAAAATAGAATCAAACCACATGAATTAAGATGCAGACAATTTTAGATTATTCCATTTCTAACTAACCAACCCTGATGAAAATGAATCAAACTCAACATAGAGAAACCATCTAGTAGAGATAGAGTATAGTTAAGTTTAATCAAACCTATTCGTCCAACTCCTATGAAACTGAGTCTATCCATACATAAAGAGAAGCAATTACAAATTATCCAAAACGAAGCAAGCCGTGGCAAACCAATAAAAAATCAATCTAAAATCAAAACTGGCGGAAGCAAATCAGGCATACCCAAATAAAATAAGAAATCAAATCAACTCCTCTCTAAAATATAAGTAGACCAAGTCGTAGGTAAATAAAACAAATGAGCGTAGATCAATCGAAACAATCCCGTATAAACAATCTAAAAAAACCAAAAAAAGAAACTTGTTTTAATCAATTTAACCCACAAGAATAGAGCTTATTATAACTCTAATCACAATATATTTAATTAAACAAACCCATTATAACATATACCACAGGCTGCATAATATCCCAAATCTAAGTGAAAGAAAACCAACATATTTGTAGGAGTTGGGAAATCAACTGCGCTCTATCAAAAACTGAAAACTTACCTAATAAAATCAAAACAATGCAAATAAACAACGACCAATCCAAACAAACCCATTTGAACAACGTAAAAAAACGTACAGATATAATTGGCATAAATCACATCAACCAACAAATACCGATGTAAACGACCTTCTGCTAAACCAACTAATTTATGCTTCTAAGGTTCATGTTTTGGCATTTCATTGCCAAATATTTTAAAACACAAACAATTTCATAGCCAGAAAAGTTTTCAAAAACATTAACGAATAACACAATAAACTATTAGGACCAAACTACGAACAACGATCACTCTTAGCATCTTACAACAATCCACCCAATAGAGTCTGTTAGAACAGAGTTCTAACGAAAGCCAATCTGTTCAACCAAAATTGGAACCACACAACCATTTCATGTCGACCGAAAACGATCATTCCATAACTGATAAAGCAAAAGTATAGGAATAAATAATCCACTTTATTTAAAAAATCCAACCGAAACTATCGACAGCATCCCAGAATGATGCTTTCAATGAAAACCGTTGCTGAAATTTGTCCAAACAATCCAATACTATCCAAACTGACCTAATTTATCAAGTCAAAAACTAAAATAGAATCAAACCACATGAATTAAGATGCAGAGAATTTTAGATTATTCCATTTCTAACTAACCAACCCTGATGAAAATGAATCAAACTCAACATAGAGAAACCATCTAGTAGAGATAGAGTATAGTTAAGTTTAATCAAACCTATTCGTCCAACTCCTATGAAACTGAGTCTATCCATACATAAAGAGAAGCAATTACAAATTATCCAAAACGAAGCAAGCCGTGGCAAACCAATAAAAAATCAATCTAAAATCAAAACTGGCGGAAGCAAACCTGGCATACCCAAATAAAATAAGAAATCAAATCAACTCCTCTCTAAAATATAAGTAGACCAAGTCGTAGGTAAATAAAACAAATGAGCGTAGATCAATCGAAACAATCCCGTATAAACAATCTAAAAAAACCAAAAAAAGAAACTTGTTTTAATCAATTTAACCCACAAGAATAGAGCTTATTATAACTCTAATCACACTATATTTAATTAAACAAACCCATTATAACATATACCACAGGCTGCATAATATCCCAAATCTAAGTGAAAGAAAACCAACATATTTGTAGGAGTTGGGAAATCAACTGCGCTCTATCAAAAACTGAAAACTTACCTAATAAAATCAAAACAATGCAAATAAACAACGACCAATCCAAACAAACCCATTTGAACAACGTAAAAAAACGTACAGATATAATTGGCATAAATCACATCAACCAACAAATACCGATGTAAACGACCTTCTGCTAAACCAACTAATTTATGCTTCTAAGGTTCATGTTTTGGCATTTCATTGCCAAATATTTTAAAACACAAACAATTTCATAGCCAGAAAAGTTTTCAAAAACATTAACGAATAACACAATAAACTATTAGGACCAAACTACGAACAACGATCACTCTTAGCATCTTACAACAATCCACCCAATAGAGTCTGTTAGAACAGAGCTCTAACAAAAGCCAATCTGGCCAACCAAAATTGGAACCACACAACCATTTCATGTCGACCGAAAATGATCATTCCATAACTGATAAAGCAAAAGTATAGGAATAAATAATCCACTTTATTTAAAAAATCCAACCGAAACTATCGACAGCATCCCAGAATGATGCTTTCAATGAAAACCGTTGCTGAAATTTGTCCAAACAATCCAATACTATCGAAACTGACCTAATTTATCAAGTCAAAAACTAAAATAGAGTCAAACCACATGAATTAAGATGCAGACAATTTTAGATTATTCCATTTCTAACTAGCCAACCCTGATGAAAATGAGTCAAACTCAACATAGAGAAACCATCTAGTAGAGATAGAGTATAGTTAAGTTTAATCAAACCTATTCGTCCAACTCCTATGAAACTGAGTCTATCCATACATAAAGAGAAGCAATTACAAATTATCCAAAACGAAGCAAGCCGTGGCAAACCAATAAAAAATCATTCAAAAATCAAAACTGGCGGAAGCAAACCAGGCATACCCAAATAAAATAGGAAATCAAATCAACTCCTCTCTAAAATATAAGTAGACCAAGTCGTAGGTAAATAAAACAAATGAGCGTAGATCAATCGAAACAATCCCGTATAAACAATCTAAAAAAACCAAAAAAAGAAACTTGTTTTAATCAATTTAACCCACAAGAATAGAGCTTATTATAACTCTAATCACACTATATTTAATTAAACAAACCCATTATAACATATACCACAGGCTGCATAATATCCCAAATCTAAGTGAAAGAAAACCAACATATTTGTAGGAGTTGGGAAATCAACTGCGCTCTATCAAAAACTGAAAACTTACCTAATAAAATCAAAACAATGCAAATAAACAACGACCAATCCAAACAAACCCATTTGAACAACGTAAAAAAACGTACAGATATAATTGGCATAAATCACATCAACCAACAAATACCGATGTAAACGACCTTCTGCTAAACCAACTAATTTATGCTTCTAAGGTTCATGTTTTGGCATTTCATTGCCAAATATTTTAAAACACAAACAATTTCATAGCCAGAAAAGTTTTCAAAAACATTAACGAATAACACAATAAACTATTAGGACCAAACTACGAACAACGATCACTCTTAGCATCTTACAACAATCCACCCAATAGAGTCTGTTAGAACAGAGTTCTAACAAAAGCCAATCTGGCCAACCAAAATTGGAACCACACAACCATTTCAGGTCGACCGAAAACGATCATTCCATAACTGATAAAGCAAAAGTATAGGAATAAATAATCCACTTTATTTAAAAAATCCAACCGAAACTATCGACAGCATCCCAGAATGATGCTTTCAATGAAAACCGTTGCTGAAATTTGTCCAAACAATCCAATACTATCCAAACTGACCTAATTTATCAAGTCAAAAACTAAAATAGAGTCAAACCACATGAATTAAGATGCAGACAATTTTAGATTATTCCATTTCTAACTAACCAACCCTGATGAAAATGAATCAAACTCAACATAGAGAAACCATCTAGTAGAGATAGAGTATAGTTAAGTTTAATCAAACCTATTCGTCCAACTCCTATGAAACTGAGTCTATCCATACATAAAGAGAAGCAATTACAAATTATCCAAAACGAAGCAAGCCGTGGCAAACCAATAAAAAATCAATCTAAAATCAAAACTGGCGGAAGCAAACCTGGCATACCCAAATAAAATAAGAAATCAAATCAACTCCTCTCTAAAATATAAGTAGACCAAGTCGTAGGTAAATAAAACAAATGAGCGTAGATCAATCGAAACAATCCCGTATAAACAATCTAAAAAAACCAAAAAAAGAAACTTGTTTTAATCAATTTAACCCACAAGAATAGAGCTTATTATAACTCTAATCACACTATATTTAATTAAACAAACCCATTATAACATATACCACAGGCTGCATAATATCCCAAATCTAAGTGAAAGAAAACCAACATATTTGTAGGAGTTGGGAAATCAACTGCGCTCTATCAAAAACTGAAAACTTACCTAATAAAATCAAAACAATGCAAATAAACAACGACCAATCCAAACAAACCCATTTGAACAACGTAAAAAAACGTACAGATATAATTGGCATAAATCACATCAACCAACAAATACCGATGTAAACGACCTTCTGCTAAACCAACTAATTTATGCTTCTAAGGTTCATGTTTTGGCATTTCATTGCCAAATATTTTAAAACACAAACAATTTCATAGCCAGAAAAGTTTTCAAAAACATTAACGAATAACACAATAAACTATTAGGACCAAACTACGAACAACGATCACTCTTAGCATCTTACAACAATCCACCCAATAGAGTCTGTTAGAACAGAGTTCTAACAAAAGCCAATCTGGCAACCAAAATTGGAACCACACAACCATTTCATGTCGACCGAAAACGATCATTCCATAACTGATAAAGCAAAAGTATAGGAATAAATAATCCACTTTATTTAAAAAATCCAACCGAAACTATCGACAGCATCCCAGAATGATGCTTTCAATGAAAACCGTTGCTGAAATTTGTCCAAACAATCCAATACTATCGAAACTGACCAAATTTATCAAGTCAAAAACTAAAATAGAGTCAAACCACATGAATTAAGATGCAGACAATTTTAGATTATTCCATTTCTAACTAGCCAACCCTGATGAAAATGAGTCAAACTCAACATAGAGAAACCATCTAGTAGAGATAGAGTATAGTTAAGTTTAATCAATCCTATTCGTCCAACTCTTATGAAACTGAGTCTATCCATACATAAAGAGAAGCAATTACAAATTATCCAAAACGAAGCAAGCCGTGGCAAACCAATAAAAAATCATTCAAAAATCAAAACTGGCGAAAGCAAACCAGGCATACCCAAATAAAATAAGAAATCAAATCAACTCCTCTCTAAAATATAAGTAGACCAAGTCGTAGGTAAATAAAACAAATGAGCGTAGATCAATCGAAACAATCCCGTATAAACAATCTAAAAAAACCAAAAAAAGAAACTTGTTTTAATCAATTTAACCCACAAGCATAGAGCTTATTATAACTCTAATCACACTATATTTAATTAAACAAACCCATTATAACATATACCACAGGCTGCATAATATCCAAAATCTAAGTGAAAGAAAACCAACATATTTGTAGGAGTTGGGAAATCAACTGCGCTCTATCAAAAACTGAAAACTTACCTAATAAAATCAAAACAATGCAAATAAACAACGACCAATCCAAACAAACCCATTTGAACAACGTGAAAAAACGTACAGATATAATTGGCATAAATCACATCAACCAACAAATACCGATGTAAACGACCTTCTGCTAAACCAACTAATTTATGCTTCTAAGGTTCATGTTTTGGCATTTCATTGCCAAACATTTTAAAACACAAACAATTTCATAGCCAGAAAAGTTTTCAAAAACATAAACGAATAACACAATAAACTATGAGGACCAAACTACGAACAACGATCACTCTTAGCATCTTACAACAATCCACCCAATAGAGTCTGTTAGAACAGAGCTCTAACAAAAGCCAATCTGGCCAGCCAAAATTGGAACCACACAACCATTTCATGTCGACCGAAAACGATCATTCCATATCTGATAAAGCAAAAGTATAGGAATAAATAATCCACTTTATTTAAAAAATCCAACCGAAACTATCGACAGCATCCCAGAATGATGCTTTCAATGAAAACCGTTGCTGAAATTTGTCCAAACAATCCAATACTATCCAAACTGACCTAATTTATCAAGTCAAAAACTAAAATAGAGTCAAACCACATGAATTAAGATGCAGACAATTTTAGATTATTCCATTTCTAACTAACCAACCCTGATGAAAATGAATCAAACTCAACATAGAGAAACCATCTAGTAGAGATAGAGTATAGTTAAGTTTAATCAAACCTATTCGTCCAACTCTTATGAAACTGAGTCTATCCATACATAAAGAGAAGCAATTACAAATAATCCAAAACGAAACAAGCCGTGGCAAACCAATAAAAAATCAATCTAAAATCAAAACTGGCGGAAGCAAACCAGGCATACCCAAATAAAATAGGAAATCAAAT
The DNA here is from genome assembly GCF_056320005.1 of Nelumbo lutea. Lineage (NCBI taxonomy): Eukaryota > Viridiplantae > Streptophyta > Magnoliopsida > Proteales > Nelumbonaceae > Nelumbo > Nelumbo lutea. The sequence goes on from NC_142686.1 coordinate 70,519,303, forward strand.
CAACTCCTCTCTAAAATATAAGTAGACCAAGTCGTAGGTAAATAAAACAAATGAGCGTAGATCAATCGAAACAATCCCGTATAAACAATCTAAAAAAACCAAAAAAAGAAACTTGTTTTAATCAATTTAACCCACAAGAATAGAGCTTATTGTAACTCTAATCACAATATATTTAATTAAACAAACCCATTATAACATATACCACAGGCTGCATAATATCCAAAATCTAAGTGAAAGAAAACCAACATATTTGTAGGAGTTGGGAATTCAACTGCGCTCTATCAAAAACTGAAAACTTACCTAATAAAATCAAAACAATGCAAATAAACAACGACCAATCCAAACAAACCCATTTGAACAACGTAAAAAAACGTACAGATATAATTGGCATAAATCACATCAACCAACAAATACCGATGTAAACGACCTTCTGCTAAACCAACTAATTTATGCTTCTAAGGTTCATGTTTTGGCATTTCATTGCCAAATATTTTAAAACACAAACAATTTCATAGCCAGAAAAGTTTTCAAAAACATTAACGAATAACACAATAAACTATTAGGACCAAACTACGAACAACGATCACTCTTAGCATCTTACAACAATCCACCCAATAGAGTCTGTTAGAACAGAGCTCTAACAAAAGCCAATCTGGCCAACCAAAATTGGAACCACACAACCATTTCATGTCGACCGAAAACGATCATTCCATAACTGATAAAGCAAAAGTATAGGAATAAATAATCCACTTTATTTAAAAAATCCAACCGAAACTATCGACAACATCCCAGAATGATGCTTTCAATGAAAACCGTTGCTGAAATTTGTCCAAACAATCCAATACTATTCAAACTGACCTAATTTATCAAGTCAAAAACTAAAATAGAGTCAAACCACATGAATTAAGATGCAGACAATTTTAGATTATTCCATTTCTAACTAACCAACCCTGATGAAAATGAATCAAACTCAACATAGAGAAACCATCTAGTAGAGATAGAGTATAGTTAAGTTTAATCAAACCTATTCGTCCAACTCCTATGAAACTGAGTCTATCCATACATAAAGAGAATCAATTACAAATTATCCAAAACGAAGCAAGCCGTGGCAAACCAATAAGAAATCATTCAAAAATCAAAACAGGCGGAAGCAAACCAGGCATACCCAAATAAAATAAGAAATCAAATCAACTCCTCTCTAAAATATAAGTAGACCAAGTCGTAGGTAAATAAAACAAATGAGCGTAGATCAATCGAAACAATCCCATATAAACAATCTAAAAAAACCAAAAAAAGAAACTTGTTTTAATCAATTTAACCCAGAAGAATAGAGCTTATTATAACTCTAATCACACTATATTTAATTAAACAAACCCATTATAACATATACCACAGGCTGCATAATATCCTAAATCTATGTGAAAGAAAACCAACATATTTGTAGGAGTTGGGAAATCAACTGCGCTCTATCAAAAACTGAAAACTTACCTAATAAAATCAAAACAATGCAAATAAACAACGACCAATCCAAACAAACCCATTTGAACAACGTAAAAAAACATACAGATATAATTGGCATAAATCACATCAACCAACAAATACCGATGTAAACGACCTTCTGCTAAACCAACTAATTTATGCTTCTAAGGTTCATGTTTTGGCATTTCATTGCCAAATATTTTAAAACACAAACAATTTCATAGCCAGAAAAGTTTTCAAAAACATTAACGAATAACACAATAAACTATTAGGACCAAACTACGAACAACGATCACTCTTAGCATCTTACAACAATCCACCCAATAGAGTCTGTTAGAACAGAGTTCTAACAAAAGCCAATCTGGCAACCAAAATTGGAACCACACAACCATTTCATGTCGACCGAAAACGATCATTCCATAACTGATAAAGCAAAAGTATAGGAATAAATAATCCACTTTATTTAAAAAATCCAACCGAAACTATCGACAGCATCCCAGAATGATGCTTTCAATGAAAACCGTTGCTGAAATTTGTCCAAACAATCCAATACTATCCAAACTGACCTAATTTATCAAGTCAAAAACTAAAATAGAATCAAACCACATGAATTAAGATGCAGACAATTTTAGATTATTCCATTTCTAACTAACCAACCCTGATGAAAATGAATCAAACTCAACATAGAGAAACCATCTAGTAGAGATAGAGTATAGTTAAGTTTAATCAAACCTATTCGTCCAACTCCTATGAAACTGAGTCTATCCATACATAAAGAGAAGCAATTACAAATTATCCAAAACGAAGCAAGCCGTGGCAAACCAATAAAAAATCAATCTAAAATCAAAACTGGCGGAAGCAAATCAGGCATACCCAAATAAAATAAGAAATCAAATCAACTCCTCTCTAAAATATAAGTAGACCAAGTCGTAGGTAAATAAAACAAATGAGCGTAGATCAATCGAAACAATCCCGTATAAACAATCTAAAAAAACCAAAAAAAGAAACTTGTTTTAATCAATTTAACCCACAAGAATAGAGCTTATTATAACTCTAATCACACTATATTTAATTAAACAAACCCATTATAACATATACCACAGGCTGCATAATATCCCAAATCTAAGTGAAAGAAAACCAACATATTTGTAGGAGTTGGGAAATCAACTGCGCTCTATCAAAAACTGAAAACTTACCTAATAAAATCAAAACAATGCAAATAAACAACGACCAATCCAAACAAACCCATTTGAACAACGTAAAAAAACGTACAGATATAATTGGCATAAATCACATCAACCAACAAATACCGATGTAAACGACCTTCTGCTAAACCAACTAATTTATGCTTCTAAGGTTCATGTTTTGGCATTTCATTGCCAAATATTTTAAAACACAAACAATTTCATAGCCAGAAAAGTTTTCAAAAACATTAACGAATAACACAATAAACTATTAGGACCAAACTACGAACAACGATCACTCTTAGCATCTTACAACAATCCACCCAATAGAGTCTGTTAGAACAGAGTTCTAACAAAAGCCAATCGGGCAACCAAAATTGGAACCACACAACCATTTCATGTCGACCGAAAATGATCATTCCATAACTGATAAAGCAAAAGTATAGGAATAAATAATCCACTTTATTTAAAAAATCCAACCGAAACTATCGACAGCATCCCAGAATGATGCTTTCAATGAAAACCGTTGCTGAAATTTGTCCAAACAATCCAATACTATCCAAACTGACCTAATTTATCAAGTCAAAAACTAAAATAGAATCAAACCACATGAATTAAGATGCAGACAATTTTAGATTATTCCATTTCTAACTAACCAACCCTGATGAAAATGAATCAAACTCAACATAGAGAAACCATCTAGTAGAGATAGAGTATAGTTAAGTTTAATCAAACCTATTCGTCCAACTCCTATGAAACTGAGTTTATCCATACATAAAGAGAAGCAATTACAAATTATCCAAAACGAAGCAAGCCGTGGCAAACCAATAAAAAATCAATCTAAAATCAAAACTGGCGGAAGCAAACCAGGCATACCCAAATAAAATAAGAAATCAAATCAACTCCTCTCTAAAATATAAGTAGACCAAGTCGTAGGTAAATAAAACAAATGAGCGTAGATCAATCGAAACAATCCCGTATAAACAATCTAAAAAAACCAAAAAAAGAAACTTGTTTTAATCAATTTAACCCACAAGAATAGAGCTTATTATAACTTTAATCACAATATATTTAATTAAACAAACCCATTATAACATATACCACAGGCTGCATAATATCCAAAATCTAAGTGAAAGAAAACCAACATATTTGTAGGAGTTGGGAAATCAACTGCGCTCTATCAAAAACTGAAAACTTACCTAATAAAATCAAAACAATGCAAATAAACAACGACCAATCCAAACAAACCCATTTGAACAACGTAAAAAAACGTACAGATATAATTGGCATAAATCACATCAACCAACAAATACCGATGTAAACGACCTTCTGCTAAACCAACTAATTTATGCTTCTAAGGTTCATGTTTTGGCATTTCATTGCCAAAAATTTTAAAACACAAACAATTTCATAGCCAGAAAAGTTTTCAAAAACATTAACGAATAACACAATAAACTATTAGGACCAAACTACGAACAACGATCACTCTTAGCATCTTACAACAATCCACCCAATAGAGCCTGTTAGAACAGATCTCTAACAAACGACAATCTGGACAACCAAAATTGGAACCACACAACCATTTCATGTCGACCGAAAACGATCATTCCATAACTGATAAAGCAAAAGTATAGGAATAAATAATCCACTTTATTTAAAAAATCCAACCGAAACTATCGACAGCATCCCAGAATGATGCTTTCAATGAAAACCGTTGCTGAAATTTGTCCAAACAATCCAATACTATCCAAACTGACCTAATTTATCAAGTCACAAACTAAAATAGAGTCTAACCACATGAATTAAGATGCAGACAATTTTAGATTATTCCATTTCTAACTAACCAACCCTGATGAAAATGAATCAAACTCAACATAGAGAAACCATCTAGTAGAGATAGAGTATAGTTAAGTTTAATCAAACCTATTCGTCCAACTCCTATGAAACTGAGTCTATCCATACATAAAGAGAAGCAATTACAAATTATCCAAAATGAAGCAAACCGTGGCAAACCAATAAAAAATCAATCAAAAATCAAAACTGGCGGAAGCAAATCAGGCATACCCAAATAAAATAGGAAATCAAATCAACTGCTCTCTAAAATAGAAGTAGACCAAGTCGTAGGTAAATAAAACAAATGATCGTAGATCAATCGAAACAATCCCGTATAAACAATCTAAAAAAACCAAAAAAAGAAACTTGTTTTAATCAATTAACCCACAAGAATAGAGCTTATTATAACTCTAATCACACTATATTTAATTAAACAAACCCATTATAACATATACCACAGGCTGCATAATATCCCAAATCTAAGTGAAAGAAAACCAACATATTTGTAGGAGTTGGGAAATCAATTGTGCTCTATCAAAAACTGAAAACTTACCTAATAAAATCAAAACAATGCAAATAAACAACGACCAATCCAAACAAACCCATTTGAACAACGTAAAAAAACGTACAGATATAATTGGCATAAATCACATCAACCAACAAATACCGATGTAAACGACCTTCTGCTAAACCAACTAATTTATGCTTCTAAGGTTCATGTTTTGGCATTTCATTGCCAAATATTTTAAAACACAAACAATTTCATAGCCAGAAAAGTTTTCAAAAACATTAACGAATAACACAATAAACTATTAGGACCAAACTACGAACAACGATCACTATTAGCATCTTACAACAATCCACCCAATAGAGTCTGTTAGAACAGAGCTCTAACGAAAGCCAATCTGTTCAACCAAAATTGGAACCACACAACCATTTCAGGTTGACCGAAAACGATCCTTCCATAACTGATAAAGCAAAAGTATAGGAATAAATAATCCACTTTATTTAAAAAATCCAACCGAAACTATCGACAGCATCCCAGAATGATGCTTTCAATGAAAACCGTTGCTGAAATTTGGCCAAACAATCCAATACTATCCAAACTGACCTAATTTATCAAGTCAAAAACTAAAATAGAATCAAACCACATGAATTAAGATGCAGACAATTTTAGATTATTCCATTTCTAACTAACCAACCCTGATGAAAATGAATCAAACTCAACATAGAGAAACCATCTAGTAGAGATAGAGTATAGTTAAGTTTAATCAAACCTATTCGTCCAACTCCTATGAAACTGAGTCTATCCATACATAAAGAGAAGCAATTACAAATTATCCAAAACGAAGCAAGCCGTGGCAAACCAATAAGAAATCAATCAAAAATCAAAACTGGCGGAAGCAAACCAGGCATACCCAAATAAAATAAGAAATCAAATCAACTCCTCTCTAAAATATAAGTAGACCAAGTCGTAGGTAAATAAAACAAATGAGCGTAGATCAATCGAAACAATCCCGTATAAACAATCTACAAAAACCAAAAAAAGAAACTTGTTTTAATCAATTTAACCCACAAGAATAGAGCTTATTATAACTCTAATCACACTATATTTAATTAAACAAACCCATTATAACATATACCACAGGCTGCATAATATCCCAAATCTAAGTGAAAGAAAACCAACATATTTGTAGGAGTTGGGAAATCAACTGCGCTCTATCAAAAACTGAAAACTTACCTAATAAAATCAAAACAATGCAAATAAACAACGACCAATCCAAACAAACCCATTTGAACAACGTAAAAAAACGTACAGATATAATTGGCATAAATCACATCAACCAACAAATATCGATGTAAACGACCTTCTGCTAAACCAACTAATTTATGCTTCTAAGGTTCATGTTTTGGCATTTCATTGCCAAATATTTTAAAACACAAACAATTTCATAGCCAGAAAAGTTTTCAAAAACATTAACGAATAACACAATAAACTATTAGGACCAAACTACGAACAACGATCACTCTTAGCATCTTACAACAATCCACCCAATAGAGTCTGTTAGAACAGAGCTCTAACAAAAGCCAATCTGGCCAACCAAAATTGGAACCACACAACCATTTCATGTCGACCGAAAATGATCATTCCATAACTGATAAAGCAAAAGTATAGGAATAAATAATCCATTTTATTTAAAAAATCCAACCGAAACTATCGACAACATCCCAGAATGATGCTTTCAATGAAAACCGTTGCTGAAATTTTTCCAAACAATCCAATACTATCGAAACTGACCAAATTTATCAAGTCAAAAACTAAAATAGAGTCAAACCACATGAATTAAGATGCAGACAATTTTAGATTATTCCATTTCTAACTAGCCAACCCTGATGAAAATGAGTCAAACTCAACATAGAGAAACCATCTAGTAGAGATAGAGTATAGTTAAGTTTAATCAAACCTATTCGTCCAACTCCTATGAAACTGAGTCTATCCATACATAAAGAGAAGCAATTACAAATTATCCAAAACGAAGCAAGCCGTGGCAAACCAATAAAAAATCATTCAAAAATCAAAACTGGCGGAAGCAAACCAGGCATACCCAAATAAAATAAGAAATCAAATCAACTCCTCTCTAAAATATAAGTAGACCAAGTCGTAGGTAAATAAAACAAATGAGCGTAGATCAATCGAAACAATCCCATATAAACAATCTAAAAAAACCAAAAAAAGAAACTTGTTTTAATCAATTTAACCCACAAGCATAGAGCTTATTATAACTCTAATCACACTATATTTAATTAAACAAACCCATTATAACATATACCACAGGCTGCATAATATCCAAAATCTAAGTGAAAGAAAACCAACATATTTGTAGGAGTTGGGAAATCAACTGCGCTCTATCAAAAACTGAAAACTTACCTAATAAAATCAAAACAATGCAAATAAACAACGACCAATCCAAACAAACCCATTTGAACAACGTGAAAAAACGTACAGATATAATTGGCATAAATCACCTCAACCAACAAATACCGATGTAAACGACCTTCTGCTAAACCAACTAATTTATGCTTCTAAGGTTCATGTTTTGGCATTTCATTGCCAAACATTTTAAAACACAAACAATTTCATAGCCAGAAAAGTTTTCAAAAACATAAACGAATAACACAATAAACTATGAGGACCAACCTACGAACAACGATCACTCTTAGCATCTTACAACAATCCACCCAATAGAGTCTGTTAGAATAGAGCTCTAACAAAAGCCAATCTGGCCAGCCAAAATTGGAACCACACAACCATTTCATGTCGACCGAAAACGATCATTCCATATCTGATAAAGCAAAAGTATAGGAATAAATAATCCACTTTATTTAAAAAATCCAACCGAAACTATCGACAGCATCCCAGAATGATGCTTTCAATGAAAACCGTTGCTGAAATTTGTCCAAACAATCCAATACTATCCAAACTGACCTAATTTATCAAGTCAAAAACTAAAATAGAATCAAACCACATGAATTAAGATGCAGACAATTATAGATTATTCCATTTCTAACTAACCAACCCTGATGAAAATGAATCAAACTCAACATAGAGAAACCATCTAGTAGAGATAGAGTATAGTTAAGTTTAATCAAACCTATTCGTCCAACTCTTATGAAACTGAGTCTATCCATACATAAAGAGAAGCAATTACAAATTATCCAAAACGAAACAAGCCGTGGCAAACCAATAAAAATTCAATCTAAAATCAAAACTGGCGGAAGCAAACCAGGCATACCCAAATAAAATAAGAAATCAAATCAACTCCTCTCTAAAATATAAGTAGACCAAGTCGTAGGTAAATAAAACAAATGAGCGTAGATCAATCGAAACAATCCCGTATAAACAATCTAAAAAAACCAAAAAAAGAAACTTGTTTTAATCAATTTAACCCACAAGAATAGAGCTTATTGTAACTCTAATCACAATATATTTAATTAAACAAACCCATTATAACATATACCACAGGCTGCATAATATCCAAAATCTAAGTGAAAGAAAACCAACATATTTGTAGGAGTTGGGAAATCAACTGCGCTCTATCAAAAACTGAAAATTACCTAATAAAATCAAAACAATGCAAATAAACAACGACCAATCCAAACAAACCCATTTGAACAACGTAAAAAAACGTACAGATATAATTGGCATAAATCACATCAACCAACAAATACCGATGTAAACGACCTTCTGCTAAACCAACTAATTTATGCTTCTAAGGTTCATGTTTTGGCATTTCATTGCCAAATATTTTAAAACACAAACAATTTCATAGCCAGAAAAGTTTTCAAAAACATTAACGAATAACACAATAAACTATTAGGACCAAACTACGAACAACGATCACTCTTAGCATCTTACAACAATCCACCCAATAGAGTCTGTTAGAACAGAGTTCTAACAAAAGCCAATCTGGCAACCAAAATTGGAACCACACAACCATTTCATGTCGACCGGAAATGATCATTCCATAACTGATAAAGCAAAAGTATAGGAATAAATAATCCACTTTATTTAAAAAATCTAACCGAAACTATCGACAGCATCCCAGAATGATGCTTTCAATGAAAACCGTTGCTGAAATTTGTCCAAACAATCCAATACTATCCAAACTGACCTAATTTATCAAGTCAAAAACTAAAATAGAATCAAACCACATGAATTAAGATGCAGACAATTTTAGATTATTCCATTTCTAACTAGCCAACCCTGATGAAAATGAATCAAACTCAACATAGAGAAACCATCTAGTAGAGATAGAGTATAGTTAAGTTTAATCAAACCTATTCGTCCAACTCCTATGAAACTGAGTCTATCCATACATAAAGAGAAGCAATTACAAATTATCCAAAACGAAGCAAGCCGTGGCAAACCAATAAGAAATCAATCAAAAATCAAAACTGGCGGAAGCAAACCAGGCATACCCAAATAAAATAAGAAATCAAATCAACTCCTCTCTAAAATATAAGTAGACCAAGTCGTAGGTAAATAAAACAAATGAGCGTAGATCAATCGAAACAATCCCGTATAAACAATCTAAAAAAACCAAAAAAAGAAACTTGTTTTAATCAATTTAACCCACAAGAATAGAGCTTATTATAACTCTAATCACACTATATTTAATTAAACAAACCCATTATAACATATACCACAGGCTGCATAATATCCTAAATCTATGTGAAAGAAAACCAACATATTTGTAGGAGTTGGGAAATCAACTGCGCTCTATCAAAAACTGAAAACTTACCTAATAAAATCAAAACAATGCAAATAAACAACGACCAATCCAAACAAACCCATTTGAACAACGTAAAAAAACGTACAGATATAATTGGCATAAATCACATCAACCAACAAATACCGATGTAAACGACCTTCTGCTAAACCAACTAATTTATGCTTCTAAGGTTCATGTTTTGGCATTTCATTGCCAAATATTTTAAAACACAAACAATTTCATAGCCAGAAAAGTTTTCAAAAACATTAACGAATAACACAATAAACTATTAGGACCAAACTACGAACAACGATCACTCTTAGCATCTTACAACAATCCACCCAATAGAGTCTGTTAGAACAGAGTTCTAACAAAAGCCAATCTGGCAACCAAAATTGGAACCACACAACCATTTCATGTCGACCGAAAACGATCATTCCATAACTGATAAAGCAAAAGTATAGGAATAAATAATCCACTTTATTTAAAAAATCCAACCGAAACTATCGACAGCATCCCAGAATGATGCTTTCAATGAAAACCGTTGCTGAAATTTGTCCAAACAATCCAATACTATCCAAACTGACCTAATTTATCAAGTCAAAAACTAAAATAGAGTCAAACCACATGAATTAAGATGCAGACAATTTTAGATTATTCCATTTCTAACTAACCAACCCTGATGAAAATGAATCAAACTCAACATAGAGAAACCATCTAGTAGAGATAGAGTATAGTTAAGTTTAATCAAACCTATTCGTCCAACTCCTATGAAACTGAGTCTATCCATACATAAAGAGAAGCAATTACAAATTATCCAAAACGAAGCAAGCCGTGGCAAACCAATAAAAAATCAATCTAAAATCAAAACTGGCGGAAGCAAACCAGGCATACCCAAATAAAATAAGAAATCAAATCAACTCCTCTCTAAAATATAAGTAGACCAAGTCGTAGGTAAATAAAACAAATGATCGTAGATCAATCGAAACAATCCCGTATAAACAATCTAAAAAAACCAAAAAAAGAAACTTGTTTTAATCAATTAACCCACAAGAATAGAGCTTATTATAACTCTAATCACACTATATTTAATTAAACAAACCCATTATAACATATACCACAGGCTGCATAATATCCCAAATCTAAGTGAAAGAAAACCAACATATTTGTAGGAGTTGGGAAATCAATTGTGCTCTATCAAAAACTGAAAACTAACCTAATAAAATCAAAACAATGCAAATAAACAACGACCAATCCAAACAAACCCATTTGAACAACGTAAAAAAACGTACAGATATAATTGGCATAAATCACATCAACCAACAAATACCGATGTAAACGACCTTCTGCTAAACCAACTAATTTATGCTTCTAAGGTTCATGTTTTGGCATTTCATTGCCAAATATTTTAAAACACAAACAATTTCATAGCCAGAAAAGTTTTCAAAAACATTAACGAATAACACAATAAACTATTAGGACCAAACTACGAACAACGATCACTCTTAGCATCTTACAACAATCCACCCAATAGAGTCTGTTAGAACAGAGCTCTAACAAAAGCCAATCTGGTCAACCAAAATTGGAACCACACAACCATTTCATGTCGACCGAAAACGATCATTCCATAACTGATAAAGCAAAAGTATAGGAATAAATAATCCACTTTATTTAAAAAATCCAACCGAAACTATCGACAGCATCCCAGAATGATGCTTTCAATGAAAACCGTTGCTGAAATTTGTCCAAACAATCCAATACTATCCAAACTGACCTAATTTATCAAGTCAAAAACTAAAATAGAATCAAACCACATGAATTAAGATGCAGACAATTTTAGATTATTCCATTTCTAACTAACCAACCCTGATGAAAATGAATCAAACTCAACATAGAGAAACCATCTAGTAGAGATAGAGTATAGTTAAGTTTAATCAAACCTATTCGTCCAACTCCTATGAAACTGAGTCTATCCATACATAAAGAGAAGCAATTACAAATTATCCAAAACGAAGCAAGCCGTGGCAAACCAATAAAAAATCAATCAAAAATCAAAACTGGCGGAAGCAAATCAGGCATACCCAAATAAAATAAGAAATCAAATCAACTGCTCTCTAAAATATAAGTAGACCAAGTCGTAGGTAAATAAAACAAATGAGCGTAGATCAATCGAAACAATCCCGTATAAACAATCTAAAAAAACCAAAAAAAGAAACTTGTTTTAATCAATTTAACCCACAAGAATAGAGCTTATTATAACTCTAATCACACTATATTTAATTAAACAAACCCATTATAACATATACCACAGGCTGCATAATATCCCAAATCTAAGTGAAAGAAAACCAACATATTTGTAGGAGTTGGGAAATCAATTGCGCTCTATCAAAAACTGAAAATTACCTAATAAAATCAAAACAATGCAAATAAACAACGACCAATCCAAACAAACCCATTTGAACAACGTAAAAAAACGTACAGATATAATTGGCATAAATCACATCAACCAACAAATACCGATGTAAACGACCTTCTGCTAAACCAACTAATTTATGCTTCTAAGGTTCATGTTTTGGCATTTCATTGCCAAATATTTTAAAACACAAACAATTTCATAGCCAGAAAAGTTTTCAAAAACATTAACGAATAACACAATAAACTATTAGGACCAAACTAAGAACAACGATCACTCTTAGCATCTTACAACAATCCACCCAATAGAGTCTGTTAGAACAGAGCTCTAACAAAAGCCAATCTGTCCAACCAAAATTGGAACCACACAACCATTTCAGGTCGACCGAAAACGATCATTCCATAACTGATAAAGCAAAAGTATAGGAATAAATAATCCACTTTATTTAAAAAATCCAACCGAAACTATCGACAGCATCCCAGAATGATGCTTTCAATGAAAACCGTTGCTGAAATTTGTCCAAACAATCCAATACTATCCAAACTGACCTAATTTATCAAGTCAAAAACTAAAATAGAGTCAAACCACATGAATTAAGATGCAGAGAATTTTAGATTATTCCATTTCTAACTAACCAACCCTGATGAAAATGAATCAAACTCAACATAGAGAAACCATCTAGTAGAGATAGAGTATAGTTAAGTTTAATCAAACCTATTCGTCCAACTCCTATGAAACTGAGTCTATCCATACATAAAGAGAAGCAATTACAAATTATCCAAAACGAAGCAAGCCGTGGCAAACCAATAAAAAATCAATCAAAAATCAAAACTGGCGGAAGCAAACCTGGCATACCCAAATAAAATAAGAAATCAAATCAACTCCTCTCTAAAATATAAGTAGACCAAGTCGTAGGTAAATAAAACAAATGAGCGTAGATCAATCGAAACAATCCCGTATAAACAATCTAAAAAAACCAAAAAAAGAAACTTGTTTTAATCAATTTAACCCACAAGAATAGAGCTTATTATAACTCTAATCACACTATATTTAATTAAACAAACCCATTATAACATATACCACAGGCTGCATAATATCCCAAATCTAAGTGAAAGAAAACCAACATATTTGTAGGAGTTGGGAAATCAACTGCGCTCTATCAAAAACTGAAAACTTACCTAATAAAATCAAAACAATGCAAATAAACAACGACCAATCCAAACAAACCCATTTGAACAACGTGAAAAAACGTACAGATATAATTGGCATAAATCACCTCAACCAACAAATACCGATGTAAACGACCTTCTGCTAAACCAACTAATTTATGCTTCTAAGGTTCATGTTTTGGCATTTCATTGCCAAACATTTTAAAACACAAACAATTTCATAGCCAGAAAAGTTTTCAAAAACATAAACGAATAACACAATAAACTATGAGGACCAAACTACGAACAACGATCACTCTTAGCATCTTACAACAATCCACCCAATAGAGTCTGTTAGAACAGAGCTCTAACAAAAGCCAATCTGGCCAGCCAAAATTGGAACCACACAACCATTTCATGTCGACCGAAAACGATCATTCCATATCTGATAATGCAAAAGTATAGGAATAAATAATCCACTTTATTTAAAAAATCCAACCGAAACTATCGACAGCATCCCAGAATGATGCTTTCAATGAAAACCGTTGCTGAAATTTGTCCAAACAATCCAATACTATCCAAACTGACCTAATTTATCAAGTCAAAAACTAAAATAGAATCAAAACACATGAATTAAGATGCAGACAATTTTAGATTATTCCATTTCTAACTAACCAACCCTGATGAAAATGAATCAAACTCAACATAGAGAAACCATCTAGTAGAGATAGAGTATAGTTAAGTTTAATCAAACCTATTCGTCCAACTCTTATGAAACTGAGTCTATCCATACATAAAGAGAAGCAATTACAAATTATCCAAAACGAAACAAGCCGTGGCAAACCAATAAAAATTCAATCTAAAATCAAAACTGGCGGAAGCAAACCAGGCATACCCAAATAAAATAGGAAATCAAATCAACTCCTCTCTAAAATATAAGTAGACCAAGTCGTAGGTAAATAAAACAAATGAGCGTAGATCAATCGAAACAATCCCGTATAAACAATCGAAAAAAACCAAAAAAAGAAACTTGTTTTAATCAATTTAACCCACAAGAATAGAGCTTATTGTAACTCTAATCACAATATATTTAATTAAACAAACCCATTATAACATATACCACAGGCTGCATAATATCCCAAATCTAAGTGAAAGAAAACCAACATATTTGTAGGAGTTGGGAAATCAACTGCGCTCTATCAAAAACTGAAAATTAACTAATAAAATCAAAACAATGCAAATAAACAACGACCAATCCAAACAAACCCATTTGAACAACGTAAAAAAACGTACAGATATAATTGGCATAAATCACATCAACCAACAAATACCGATGTAAACGACCTTCTGCTTTCAATGAAAACCGTTGCTGAAATTTGTCCAAACAATCCAATACTATCCAAACTGACCTAATTTATCAAGTCACAAACTAAAATAGAGTCAAACCACATGAATTAAGATGCAGACAATTTTAGATTATTCCATTTCTAACTAACCAACCCTGATGAAAATGAATCAAACTCAACATAGAGAAACCATCTAGTAGAGATAGAGTATAGTTAAGTTTAATCAAACCTATTCGTCCAACTCCTATGAAACTGAGTCTATCCATACATAAAGAGAAGCAATTACAAATTATCCAAAACGAAGCAAGCCGTGGCAAACCAATAAAAAATCAATCAAAAATCAAAACTGGCGGAAGCAAACCAGGCATACCCAAATAAAATAGGAAATCAAATCAACTGCTCTCTAAAATATAAGTAGACCAAGTCGTAGGTAAATAAAACAAATGAGCGTAGATCAATCGAAACAATCCCGTATAAACAATCTAAAAAAACCAAAAAAAGAAACTTGTTTTAATCAATTTAACCCACAAGAATAGAGCTTATTATAACTCTAATCACACTATATTTTATTAAACAAACCCATTATAACATATACCACAGGCTGCATAATATCCCAAATCTAAGTGAAAGAAAACCAACATATTTGTAGGAGTTGGGAAATCAACTGCGCTCTATCAAAAACTGAAAACTTACCTACTAAAATCAAAACAATGCAAATAAACAACGACCAATCCAAACAAACCCATTTGAACAACGTAAAAAAACGTACAGATATATTTGGCATAAATCACATCAACCAACAAGTACCGATGTAAACGACCTTCTGCTAAACCAACTAATTTATGCTTCTAAGGTTCATGTTTTGGCATTTCATTGCCAAATATTTTAAAACACAAACAATTTCATAGCCAGAAAAGTTTTCAAAAACATTAACGAATAACACAATAAACTATTAGGACCAAACTACGAACAACGATCACTCTTAGCATCTTACAACAATCCACCCAATAGAGTCTGTTAGAACAGAGCTCTAACGAAAGCCAATCTGGCCAACCAAAATTGGAACCACACAACCATTTCATGTCGACCGAAAACGATCATTCCATAACTGATAAAGCGAAAGTATAGGAATAAATAATCCACTTTATTTAAAAATCCAACCGAAACTATCGACAGCATCCCAGAATGATGCTTTCAATGAAAACCGTTGCTGAAATTTGTCCAAACAATCCAATACTATCCAAACTGACCTAATTTATCAAGTCAAAAACTAAAATAGAGTCAAACCACATGAATTAAGATGCAGACAATTTTAGATTATTCCATTTCTAACTAACCAACCCTGATGAAAATGAATCAAACTCAACATAGAGAAACCATCTAGTAGAGATAGAGTATAGTTAAGTTTAATCAAACCTATTCGTCCAACTCCTATGAAACTGAGTCTATCCATACATAAAGAGAAGCAATTACAAATTATCCAAAACGAAGCAAGCCGTGGCAAACCAATAAAAAATCAATCAAAAATCAAAACTGGCGGAAGCAAACCAGGCATACCCAAATAAAATAGGAAATCAAATCAACTCCTCTCTAAGATATAAGTAGACCAAGTCGTAGGTAAATAAAACAAATGAGCGTAGATCAATCGAAACAATCCCGTATAAACAATCTAAAAAAACCAAAAAAAGAAACTTGTTTTAATCAATTTAACCCACAAGAATAGAGCTTATTATAACTCTAATCACACTATATTTTATTAAACAAACCCATTATAACATATACCACAGGCTGCATAATATCCCAAATCTAAGTGAAAGAAAACCAACATATTTGTAGGAGTTGGGAAATCAATTGCGCTCTATCAAAAACTGAAAACTTACCTAATGAAATCAAAACAATGCAAATAAACAACGACCAATCCAAACAAACCCATTTGAACAACGTGAAAAAACGTACAGATATAATTGGCATAAATCACATCAACCAACAAATACCGATGTAAACGACCTTCTGCTAAACCAACTAATTTATGCTTCTAAGGTTCATGTTTTGGCATTTCATTGCCAAACATTTTAAAACACAAACAATTTCATAGCCAGAAAAGTTTTCAAAAACATAAACGAATAACACAATAAACTATGAGGACCAAACTACGAACAACGATCACTCTTAGCATCTTACAACAATCCACCCAATAGAGTCTGTTAGAACAGAGCTCTAACAAAAGCCAATCTGGCCAGCCAAAATTGGAACCACACAACCATTTCATGTCGACCGAAAACGATCATTCCATATCTGATAATGCAAAAGTATAGGAATAAATAATCCACTTTATTTAAAAAATCCAACCGAAACTATCGACAGCATCCCAGAATGATGCTTTCAATGAAAACCGTTGCTGAAATTTGTCCAAACAATCCAATACTATCCAAACTGACCTAATTTATCAAGTCAAAAACTAAAATAGAGTCAAAACACATGAATTAAGATGCAGACAATTTTAGATTATTCCATTTCTAACTAACCAACCCTGATGAAAATGAATCAAACTCAACATAGAGAAACCATCTAGTAGAGATAGAGTATAGTTAAGTTTAATCAAACCTATTCGTCCAACTCTTATGAAACTGAGTCTATCCATACATAAAGAGAAGCAATTACAAATTATCCAAAACGAAACAAGCCGTGGCAAACCAATAAAAATTCAATCAAAAATCAAAACTGGCGGAAGCAAACCAGGCATACCCAAATAAAATAGGAAATCAAATCAACTACTCTCTAAAATATAAGTAGACCAAGTCGTAGGTAAATAAAACAAATGAGCGTAGATCAATCGAAACAATCCCGTATAAACAATCGAAAAAAACCAAAAAAAGAAACTTGTTTTAATCAATTTAACCCACAAGAATAGAGCTTATTGTAACTCTAATCACAATATATTTAATTAAACAAACCCATTATAACATATACCACAGGCTGCATAATATACCAAATCTAAGTGAAAGAAAACCAACATATTTGTAGGAGTTGGGAAATCAACTGCGCTCTATCAAAAACTGAAAATTAACTAATAAAATCAAAACAATGCAAATAAACAACGACCAATCCAAACAAACCCATTTGAACAACGTAAAAAAACGTACAGATATAATTGGCATAAATCACATCAACCAACAAATACCGATGTAAACGACCTTCTGCTTTCAATGAAAACCGTTGCTGAAATTTGTCCAAACAATCCAATACTATCCAAACTGACCTAATTTATCAAGTCAAAAACTAAAATAGAGTCAAACCACATGAATTAAGATGCAGACAATTTTAGATTATTCCATTTCTAACTAACCAACCCTGATGAAAATGAATCAAACTCAACATAGAGAAACCATCTAGTAGAGATAGAGTATAGTTAAGTTTAATCAAACCTATTCGTCGAACTCTTATGAAACTGAGTCTATCCATACATAAAGAGAAGCAATTACAAATTATCCAAAACGAAGCAAGCCGTGGCAAACCAATAAAAAATCAATCAAAAATCAAAACTGGCGGAAGCAAACCAGGCATACCCAAATAAAATAGGAAATCAAATCAACTCCTCTCTAAAATATAAGTAGACCAAGTCGTAGGTAAATAAAACAAATGAGCGTAGATCAATCGAAACAATCCCGTATAAACAATCTAAAAAAACCAAAAAAAGAAACTTGTTTTAATCAATTTAACCCACAAGAATAGAGCTTATTATAACTCTAATCACACTATATTTTATTAAACAAACCCATTATAACATATACCACAGGCTGCATAATATCCCAAATCTAAGTGAAAGAAAACCAACATATTTGTAGGAGTTGGGAAATCAACTGCGCTCAATCAAAAACTGAAAACTTACCTATTAAAATCAAAACAATGCAAATAAACAACGACCAATCCAAACAAACCCATTCGAACAATGTAAAAAAACGTACAGATATAATTGGCATAAATCACATCAACCAACAAGTACCGATGTAAACGACCTTCTGCTAAACCAACTAATTTATGCTTCTAAGGTTCATGTTTTGGCATTTCATTGCCAAATATTTTAAAACACAAACAATTTCATAGCCAGAAAAGTTTTCAAAAACATTAACGAATAACACAATAAACTATTAGGACCAAACTACGAACAACGATCACTCTTAGCATCTTACAACAATCCACCCAATAGAGTCTGTTAGAACAGAGCTCTAACAAAAGCCAATCTGGCCAACCAAAATTGGAACCACACAACCATTTCAGGTTGACCGAAAACGATCATTCCATAACTGATAAAGCAAAAGTATAGGAATAAATAATCCACTTTATTTAAAAATCCAACCGAAACTATCGACAGCATCCCAGAATGATGCTTTCAATGAAAACCGTTGCTGAAATTTGTCCAAACAATCCAATACTATCCAAACTGACCTAATTTATCAAGTCAAAAACTAAAATAGAGTCAAACCACATGAATTAAGATGCAGACAATTTTAGATTATTCCATTTCTAACTAACCAACCCTGATGAAAATGAATCAAACTCAACATAGAGAAACCATCTAGTAGAGATAGAGTATAGTTAAGTTTTATCAAACCTATTCGTCGAACTCCTATGAAACTGAGTCTATCCATACATAAAGAGAAACAATTCCAAATTATCCAAAACGAACCAAGCGTGGCAAACCAATAAAAAATCAATCAAAAATCAAAACTGGCGGAAGCAAACCAGGCATACCCAAATAAAATAGGAAATTAAATCAACTGCTCTCTAAAATATAAGTAGACCAAGTCGTAGGTAAATAAAACAAATGAGCGTAGATCAATCGAAACAATCCCGTATAAACAATCTAAAAAAACCAAAAAAAGAAACTTGTTTTAATCAATTTAACCCACAAGAATAGAGCTTATTATAACTCTAATCACACTATATTTTATTAAACAAACCCATTATAACATATACCACAGGCTGCATAATATCCCAAATCTAAGTGAAAGAAAACCAACATATTTGTAGGAGTTGGGAAATCAACTGCGCTCTATCAAAAACTGAAAACTTACCTAATAAAATCAAAACAATGCAAATAAACAACGACCAATCCAAACAAACCCATTTGAACAATGTAAAAAAACGTACAGATATAATTGGCATAAATCACATCAACCAACAAATACCGATGTAAACGACCTTCTGCTAAACCAACTAATTTATGCTTCTAAGGTTCATGTTTTGGCATTTCATTGCCAAATATTTTAAAACACAAACAATTTCATAGCCAGAAAAGTTTTCAAAAACATTAACGAATAACACAATAAACTATTAGGACCAAACTACGAACAACGATCACTCTTAGCATCTTACAACAATCCACCCAATAGAGTCTGTTAGAACAGAGCTCTAACGAAAGCCAATCTGGCCAACCAAAATTGGAACCACACAACCATTTCAGGTTGACTGAAAACGATCATTCCATAACTGATAAAGCGAAAGTATAGGAATAAATAATCCACTTTATTTAAAAATCCAACCGAAACTATCGACAGCATCCCAGAATGATGTTTTCAATGAAAACCGTTGCTGAAATTTGTCCAAACAATCCAATACTATCCAAACTGACCTAATTTATCAAGTCAAAAACTAAAATAGAGTCAAACCACATGAATTAAGATGCAGACAATTTTAGAATATTGCATTTCTAACTAACCAACCCTGATGCAAATGAATCAAACTCAACATAGAGAAACCATCTAGTAGAGATAGAGTATAGTTAAGTTTTATCAAACCTATTCGTCGAACTCCTATGAAACTGAGTCTATCCATACATAAAGAGAAACAATTCCAAATTATCCAAAACGAACCAAGCGTGGCAAACCAATAAAAAATCAATCAAAAATCAAAACTGGCGGAAGCAAACCAGGCATACCCAAATAAAATAGGAAATCAAATCAACTCCTCTCTAAAATATAAGTAGACCAAGTCGTAGGTAAATAAAACAAATGAGCGTAGATCAATCAAAACAATCCCGTATAAACAATCTAAAAAAACCAAAAAAAGAAAATTGTTTTAATCAATTTAACCCACAAGAATAGAGCTTATTATAACTCTAATCACACTATATTTAATTAAACAAACCCATTATAACATATACCACAGGCTGCATAATATCCCAAATCTAAGTGAAAGAAAACCAACATATTTGTAGGAGTTGGGAAATCAACTGCGCTCAATCAAAAACTGAAAACTTACCTAATAAAATCAAAACAATGCAAATAAACAACGACCAATCCAAACAAACCCATTTAAACAACGTAAAAAAACGTACAGATATAATTGGCATAAATCACATCAACCAACAAGTACCGATGTAAACGACCTTCTGCTAAACCAACTAATTTATGCTTCTAAGGTTCTTGTTTTGGCATTTCATTGCCAAATATTTTAAAACACAAACAATTTCATAGCCAGAAAAGTTTTCAAAAACATTAACGAATAACACAATAAACTATTAGGACCAAACTACGAACAACGATCACTCTTAGCATCTTACAACAATCCACCCAATAGAGTCTGTTACAACAGAGCTCTAACAAAAGCCAATCTGGCCAACAAAAATTGGAACCACACAACCATTTCATGTCGACCGAAAACGATCATTCCATAACTGATAAAGCAAAAGTATAGGAATAAATAATCCACTTTATTTAAAAAATCCAACCGAAACTATCGACAGCATCCCAGAATGATGTTTTCAATGAAAACTGTTGCTGAAATTTGTCCAAACAATCCAATACTATCCAAACTGACCTAATTTATCAAGTCAAAAACTAAAATAGAGTCAAACCACATGAATTAAGATGCAGACAATTTTAGATTATTCCATTTCTAACTAACCAACCCTGATGCAAATGAATCAAACACAACATAGAGAAACCATCTAGTAGAGATAGAGTGTAGTTAAGTTTTATCAAACCTATTCGTCGAACTCCTATGAAACTGAGTCTATCCATACATAAAGAGAAACAATTCCAAATTATCCAAAACGAACCAAGCCGTGGTTAACCAATAAAAAATCAATCAAAAATCAAAACTGGCAGAAGCAAACCAGGCATACCCAAATAAAATAGGAAATCAAATCAACTCCTCTCTAAAATATAAGTAGACCAAGTCGTAGGTAAATAAAACAAATGAGCGTAGATCAATCAAAACAATCCCGTATAAACAATCTAAAAAAACCAAAAAAAGAAACTTGTTTTAATCAATTTAACCCACAACAATAGAGTTTGTTATAACTCTAATCACACTATATTTAATTAAACAAAAACATTATAACATATACCACAGGCTGCATAATATCCCAAATCTAAGTGAAAGAAAACCAACATATTTATAGGAGTTGGGAAATCAACTGCGCTCAATCAAAAACTGAAAACTTACCTATTAAAATCAAAACAATGCAAATAAACAACGACCAATCCAAACAAACCCATTCAAACAACGTAAAAAAACGTACAGATATAATTGGCATAAATCACATCAACCAACAAGTACCGATGTAAACGACCTTCTGCTAAACCAACTAATTTAAGCTTCTAAGGTTCTTGTTTTGGCATTTCATTGCCAAATATTTTAAAACACAAACAATTTCATAGCCAGAAAAGTTTTCAAAAACATTAACGAATAACACAATAAACTATTAGGACCAAACTACGAACAACGATCACTCTTAGCATCTTACAACAATCCACCCAATAGAGTCTGTTACAACAGAGCTTTAAGAAAAGCCAATCTGGCCAACCAAAATTGGAACCACACAACCATTTCATGTTGACTGAAAACGAACATTCCATAACTGATAAAGCAAAAGTTTAGGAATAAATAATCCAATTATTTAAAAAATCCAACCGAAACTATCGACAGCATTCCAGAATGATGCTTTCAATGAAATCCGTTTCTGAAATTTGTCCAAACAATCCAATACTATCCAAACTGACCTAATTTATCAAGTCACAAACTAAAATAGAGTCAAACCACATGAATTAAGATGCAGACAATTTTAGATTATTCCATTTCTAACTAATCAACCCTGATGCAAATGAATCAAACACAACATAGAGAAACCATCTAGTAGAGATAGAGTATAGTTAAGTTTTATCAAACCTATTCGTCGAACTCCTATGAAACTGAGTCTATCCATACATAAAGAGAAACAATTCCAAATTATCCAAAGCGAACCAAGCGTGGCAAACCATTAAAAAATCAATCAAAAATCAAAACTGGCGGAAGCAAACCGGGCAAACCCAAATAAAATAGGAAATCAAATCAACTGCTCTCTAAAATATAAGTAGACCAAGTCGTAGGTAAATAAAACAAATGAGCGTAGATCAATCAAAACAATCCCGTATAAACAATCTAAAAAAACCGAAAAAAGAAACTTGTTTTAATCAATTTAACCCACAACAATAGAGCTTATTATAACTCTAATCACACTATATTTAATTAAACAAACCCATTATAACATATACCACAGGCTGCATAATATCCCAAATCTAAGTGAAAGAAAACCAACATATTTATAGGAGTTGGGAAATCAACTGCGCTCAATCAAATACTGAAAACTTACCTACTAAAATCAAAACAATGCAAAGAAACAACGACCAATCCAAACAAACCCATTCAAACAACGTAAAAAAACGTACAGATATAATTGGCATAAATCACATCAACCAACAAGTACCGATGTAAACGACCTTCTGCTAAACCAACTAATTTAAGCTTCTAAGGTTCATGTTTTGGCATTTCATTGCCAAACATTTTAAAACACAAACAATTTCATAGCCAGAAAAGTTTTCAAAAACATTAACGAATAACACAATAAACTATTAGGACCAAACTACGAACAACGATCACTCTTAGCATCTTACAACAATCCACCCAATAGAGTCTGTTAGAACAGAGCTCTAACAAAAGCCAATCTAGCCAACCAAAATTGGAACCACACAACCATTTCATGTCGACTGAAAACGATCATTCCTTAACTGATAAAGCAAAAGTATAGGAATAAATAATCCACTTTATTTAAAAAATCCAACCGAAACTATCGACAGCATCCCAGAATGATGCTTTCAATGAAAACCGTTGCTGAAATTTGTCCAAACAATCCAATACTATCCAAACTGACCTAATTTATCAAGTCAAAAACTAAAATAGAGTCAAACCACATGAATTAAGATGCAGACAATTTTAGATTATTCCATTTCTAACTAACCAACCCTGATGAAAATGAATCAAACTCAACATAGAGAAACCATCTAGTAGAGATAGAGTACAGTTAAGTTTAATCAAACCTATTCGTCCAACGCCTATGAAACTGAGTCTATCCATACATAAAGAGAAACAATTCCAAATTATCCAAAGCGAACCAAGCGTGGCAAACCATTAAAAAATCAATCAAAAATCAAAACTGGCGGAAGCAAACTGGGCATACCCAAATAAAATAGGAAATCAAATCAACTCCTCTCTAAAATATAAGTAGACCAAGTCGTAGGTAAATAAAACAAATGAGCGTAGATCAATCAAAACAATCCCGTATAAACAATCTAAAAAAACCAAAAAAAGAAACTTGTTTTAATCAATTTAACCCACAACAATAGAGCTTATTATAACTCTAATCACACTATATTTAATTAAACAAACCCATTATAACATATACCACAGGCTGCATAATATCCCAAATCTAAGTGAAAGAAAACCAACATATTTATAGGAGTTGGGAAATCAACTGCGCTCAATCAAATACTGAAAACTTACCTACTAAAATCAAAACAATGCAAATAAACAACGACCAATCCATACAAACCCATTCAAACAACGTAAAAAAACGTACAGATATAATTGGCATAAATCACATCAACCAACAAGTACCGATGTAAACGACCTTCTGCTAAACCAACTAATTTAAGCTTCTAAGGTTCATGTTTTGGCATTTCATTGCCAAACATTTTAAAACACAAACAATTTCATAGCCAGAAAAGTTTTCAAAAACATTAACGAATAACACAATAAACTATTAGGACCAAACTACGAACAACGATCACTCTTAGCATCTTACAACAATCCACCCAATAGAGTCTGTTAGAACAGAGCTCTAACAAAAGCCAATCTGGCCAACCAAAATTGGAACCACACAACCATTTCATGTCGACTGAAAACGATCATTCCATAACTGATAAAGCAAAAGTATAGGAATAAATAATCCACTTTATTTAAAAAATCCAACCGAAACTATCGACAGCATCCCAGAATGATGCTTTCAATGAAAACCGTTGCTGAAATTTGTCCTAACAATCCAATACTATCCAAACTGACCTAATTTATCAAGTCACAAACTAAAATAGAGTCAAACCACATGAATTAAGATGCAGACAATTTTAGATTATTCCATTTCTAACTAACCAACCCTGATGAAAATGAATCAAACTCAACATAGAGAAACCATCTAGTAGAGATAGAGTACAGTTAAGTTTAATCAAACCTATTCGTCGAACTCCTATGAAACTGAGTCTATCCATACATAAAGAGAAGCAATTACAAATTATCCAAAACGAAGCAAGCCGTGGCAAACCAATAAAAAATCAATCAAAAATCAAAACTGGCGGAAGCAAACCAGGCATACCCAAATAAAATAGGAAATCAAATCAACTCCTCTCTAAAATATAAGTAGACCAAGTCGTAGGTATATAAAACAAATGAGCGTAGATCAATCGAAACAATCTAAAAAAACCAAAAAAAGAAACTTGTTTTAATCAATTTAACCCACAACAATAGAGTTTATTATAACTCTAATCACACTATATTTAATTAAACAAACGCATTATAACATATACCACAGGCTGCATAATATCCCAAATCTAAGTGAAAGAAAACCAACATATTTATAGGAGTTGGGAAATCAACTGCGCTCAATCAAAAACTGAAAACTTACCTACTAAAATCAAAACAATGCAAATAAACAACGACCAATCCAAACAAACCCATTCAAACAACGTAAAAAAACGTACAGATATAATTGGCATAAATCACATCAACCAACAAGTACCGATGTAAACGACCTTCTGCTAAACCAACTAATTTAAGCTTCTAAGGTTCATGTTTTGGCATTTCATTGCCAAACATTTTAAAACACAAACAATTTCATAGCCAGAAAAGTTTTCAAAAACATTAACGAATAACACAATAAACTATTAGGACCAAACTATGAACAACGATCAATCTTAGCATCTTACAACAATCTACCCAATAGAGTCTGTTAGAACAGAGCTCTAATAAAAGCCAATCTGGCCAACCAAAATTGGAACCACACAACCATTTCATGTTGACTGAAAACGATCATTCCATAACTGATAAAGCAAAAGTATAGGAATAAATAATCCAATTATTTAAAAAATCCAACCGAAACTATCGACAGCATCCCAGAATGATGCTTTCAATGAAAACCGTTGCTGAAATTTGTCCAAACAATCCAATACTATCCAAACTGACCTAATTTATCAAGTCACAAACTAAAATAGAGTCAAACCACATGAATTAAGATGCAGACAATTTTAGATTATTCCATTTCTAACTAACCAACCCTGATGCAAATGAATCAAACACAACATAGAGAAACCATCTAGTAGAGATAGAGTATAGTTAAGTTTTATCAAACCTATTCGTCGAATTCCTATGAAACTGAGTCTATCCATACATAAAGAGAAGCAATTCCAAATTATCCAAAGCGAACCAAGCGTGGCAAACCATTAAAAAATCAATCAAAAATCAAAACTGGCGGAAGCAAACCGGGCATACCCAAATAAAATAGGAAATCAAATCAACTCCTCTCTAAAATATAAGTAGACCAAGTCGTAGGTATATAAAACAAATGAGCGTAGATCAATCAAAACAATCCCGTATAGACAATCTAAAAAAACCAAAAAAAAAACTTGTTTTAATCAATTTAACCCACAACAATAGAGCTTATTATAACTCTAATCACACTATATTTAATTAAACAAACCCATTATAACATATACCACAGGCTGCATAATATCCCAAATCTAAGTGAAAGAAAACCAACATATTTATAGGAGTTGGGAAATCAACTGCGCTCAATCAAAAACTGAAAACTTACCTACTAAAATCAAAACAATGCAAATAAACAACGACCAATCCAAACAAACCCATTCAAACAACGTAAAAAAACGTACAGATATAATTGGCATAAATCACATCAACCAACAAGTACCGATGTAAACGACCTTCTGCTAAACCAACTAATTTAAGCTTCTAAGGTTCATGTTTTGGCATTTCATTGCCAAACATTTTAAAACACAAACAATTTCATAGCCAGAAAAGTTTTCAAAAACATTAACGAATAACACAATAAACTATTAGGACCAAACTACGAACAACGATCACTCTTAGCATCTTACAACAATCCACCCAATAGAGTCTGTTAGAACAGAGCTCTAACATAAGCCAATCTAGCCAACAAAAATTGGAACCACACAACCATTTCATGTCGACTGAAAACGATCATTCCATAACTGATAAAGCAAAAGTATAGGAATAAATAATCCACTTTATTTAAAAAATCCAACCGAAACTATCGACAGCATCCCAGAATGATGCTTTCAATGAAAACCGTTGCTGAAATTTGTCCAAACAATCCAATACTATCCAAACTGACCTAATTTATCAAGTCACAAACTAAAATAGAGTCAAACCACATGAATTAAGATGCAGACAATTTTAGATTATTCCATTTCTAACTAACCAACCCTGATGAAAATGAATCAAACTCAACATAGAGAAACCATCTAGTAGAGATAGAGTACAGTTAAGTTTAATCAAACCTATTCGTCGAACTCCTATGAAACTGAGTCTATCCATACATAAAGAGAAGCAATTACAAATTATCCAAAACGAAGCAAGCGTGGCAAACCAATAAAAAATCAATCAAAAATCAAAACTGGCGGAAGCAAACCAGGCATACCCAAATAAAATAGGAAATCAAATCAACTCCTCTCTAAAATATAAGTAGACCAAGTCGTAGGTATATAAAACAAATGAGCGTAGATCAATCAAAACAATCCCGTATAGACAATCTAAAAAAACCAAAAAAAGAAACTTGTTTTAATCAATTTAACCCACAACAATAGAGCTTATTATAACTCTAATCACACTATATTTAATTAAACAAACCCATTATAACATATACCACAGGCTGCATAATATCCCAAATCTAAGTGAAAGAAAACCAACATATTTATAGGAGTTGGGAAATCAACTGCGCTCAATCAAATACTGAAAACTTATCTACTAAAATCAAAACAATGCAAATAAACAACGACCAATCCAAACAAACCCATTCAAACAACGTAAAAAAACGTACAGATATAATTGGCATAAATCACATCAACCAACAAGTACCGATGTAAACGACCTTCTGCTAAACCAACTAATTTAAGCTTCTAAGGTTCATGTTTTGGCATTTCATTGCCAAACATTTTAAAACACAAACAATTTCATAGGCAGAAAAGTTTTCAAAAACATTAACGAATAACACAATAAACTATTAGGACCAAACTACGAACAACGATCACTCTTAGCATCTTACAACAATCCACCCAATAGAGTCTGTTAGAACAGAGCTCTAACAAAAGCCAATCTGGCCAACCAAAATTGGAACCACACAACCATTTCATGTCGACTGAAAACGATCATTCCATAACTGATAAAGCAAAAGTATAGGAATAAATATGAAACTGAGTCTATCCATACATAAAGAGAAGCAATTACAAATTATCCAAAACGAAGCAAGTGTGGCAAACCAATAAAAAATCAATCAAAAATCAAAACTGGCGGAAGCAAACCAGGCATACCCAAATAAAATAGGAAATCAAATCAACTCCTCTCTAAAATATAAGTAGACCAAGTCGTAGGTATATAAAACAAATGAGCGTAGATCAATCAAAACAATCCCGTATAAACAATCTAAAAAAACCAAAAAAAGAAACTTGTTTTAATCAATTTAACCCACAACAATAGAGCTTATTATAACTCTAATCACACTATATTTAATTAAACAAACCCATTATAACATATACCACAGGCTGCATAATATCCCAAATCTAAGTGAAAGAAAACCAAC
This sequence comes from Nelumbo lutea, assembly GCF_056320005.1. Taxonomy (NCBI): domain Eukaryota; kingdom Viridiplantae; phylum Streptophyta; class Magnoliopsida; order Proteales; family Nelumbonaceae; genus Nelumbo; species Nelumbo lutea. Next base: position 70,548,182 of record NC_142686.1, read on the forward strand.
ATATTTATAGGAGTTGGGAAATCAACTGCGCTCAATCAAAAACTGAAAACTTACCTACTAAAATCAAAACAATGCAAATAAACAACGACCAATCCAAACAAACCCATTCAAACAACGTAAAAAAACGTACAGATATAATTGGCATAAATCACATCAACCAACAAGTACCGATGTAAACGACCTTCTGCTAAACCAACTAATTTAAGCTTCTAAGGTTCATGTTTTGGCATTTCATTGCCAAATATTTTAAAACACAAACAATTTCATAGCCAGAAAAGTTTTCAAAAACATTAACGAATAACACAATAAACTATTAGGACCAAACTACGAACAACGATCACTCTTAGCATCTTACAACAATCCACCCAATAGAGTCTGTTAGAACAGAGCTCTAACAAAAGCCAATCTGGCCAACAAAAATTGGAACCACACAACCATTTCATGTCGACTGAAAACGATCATTCCATAACTGATAAAGCAAAAGTATAGGAATAAATAATCCACTTTATTTAAAAAATCCAACCGAAACTATCGACAGCATCCCAGAATGATGTTTTCAATGAAAACCGTTGCTGAAATTTGTCCAAACAATCCAATACTATCCAAACTGACCTAATTTATCAAGTCACAAACTAAAATAGAGTCAAACCACATGAATTAAGATGCAGACAATTTTAGATTATTCCATTTCTAACTAACCAACCCTGATGCAAATGAATCAAACACAACATAGAGAAACCATCTAGTAGAGATAGAGTATAGTTAAGTTTTATCAAACCTATTCGTCGAATTCCTATGAAACTGAGTCTATCCATACATAAAGAGAAGCAATTCCAAATTATCCAAAGCGAACCAAGCGTGGCAAACCATTAAAAAATCAATCAAAAATCAAAACTGGCGGAAGCAAACCGGGCATACCCAAATAAAATAGGAAATCAAATCAACTCCTCTCTAAAATATAAGTAGACCAAGTCGTAGGTATATAAAACAAATGAGCGTAGATCAATCAAAACAATCCCGTATAGACAATCTAAAAAAACCAAAAAAAAAACTTGTTTTAATCAATTTAACCCACAACAATAGAGCTTATTATAACTCTAATCACACTATATTTAATTAAACAAACCCATTATAACATATACCACAGGCTGCATAATATCCCAAATCTAAGTGAAAGAAAACCAACATATTTATAGGAGTTGGGAAATCAACTGCGCTCAATCAAAAACTGAAAACTTACCTACTAAAATCAAAACAATGCAAATAAACAACGACCAATCCAAACAAACCCATTCAAACAACGTAAAAAAACGTACAGATATAATTGGCATAAATCACATCAACCAACAAGTACCGATGTAAACGACCTTCTGCTAAACCAACTAATTTAAGCTTCTAAGGTTCATGTTTTGGCATTTCATTGCCAAATATTTTAAAACACAAACAATTTCATAGCCAGAAAAGTTTTCAAAAACATTAACGAATAACACAATAAACTATTAGGACCAAACTACGAACAACGATCACTCTTAGCATCTTACAACAATCCACCCAATAGAGTCTGTTAGAACAGAGCTCTAACATAAGCCAATCTGGCCAACCAAAATTGGAACCACACAACCATTTCATGTCGACTGAAAACGATCATTCCATAACTGATAAAGCAAAAGTATAGGAATAAATAATCCACTTATTTAAAAAATCCAACCGAAACTATCGACAGCATCCCAGAATGATGCTTTCAATGAAAACCGTTGCTGAAATTTGTCCAAACAATCCAATACTATCCAAACTGACCTAATTTATCAAGTCACAAACTAAAATAGAGTCAAACCACATGAATTAAGATGCAGACAATTTTAGATTATTCCATTTCTAACTAACCAACCCTGATGCAAATGAATCAAACTCAACATAGAGAAACCATCTAGTAGAGATAGGGTACAGTTAAGTTTAATCAAACCTATTCGTCGAACTCCTATGAAACTGAGTCTATCCATACATAAAGAGAAGCAATTACAAATTATCCAAAACGAAGCAAGCGTGGCAAACCATTAAAAAATCAATCAAAAATCAAAACTGGCGGAAGCAAACCAGGCATACCCAAATAAAATAGGAAATCAAATCAACTCCTCTCTAAAATATAAGTAGACCAAGTCGTAGGTATATAAAACAAATGAGCGTAGATCAATCAAAACAATCCCGTATAAACAATCTAAAAAAACCAAAAAAAGAAACTTGTTTTAATCAATTTAACCCACAACAATAGAGCTTATTATAACTCTAATCACACTATATTTAATTAAACAAACCCATTATAACATATACCACAGGCTGCATAATATCCCAAATCTAAGTGAAAGAAAACCAACATATTTATAGGAGTTGGGATATCAACTGCGCTCAATCAAAAACTGAAAACTTACCTACTAAAATCAAAACAATGCAAATAAACAACGACCAATCCAAACAAACCCATTCAAACAACGTAAAAAAACGTACAGATATAATTGGCATAAATCACATCAACCAACAAGTACCGATGTAAACGACCTTCTGCTAAACCAACTAATTTAAGCTTCTAAGGTTCATGTTTTGGCATTTCATTGCCAAACATTTTAAAACACAAACAATTTCATAGGCAGAAAAGTTTTCAAAAACATTAACGAATAACACAATAAACTATTAGGACCAAACTACGAACAACGATCACTCTTAGCATCTTACAACAATCCACCCAATAGAGTCTGTTAGAACAGAGCTCTAACAAAAGCCAATCTAGCCAACCAAAATTGGAACCACACAACCATTTCATGTCGACTGAAAACGATCATTCCATAACTGATAAAGCAAAAGTATAGGAATAAATAATCCACTTTATTTAAAAAATCCAACCGAAACTATCGACAGCATCCCAGAATGATGCTTTCAATGAAAACCGTTGCTGAAATTTGTCCAAACAATCCAATACTATCCAAACTGACCTAATTTATCAAGTCAAAAACTAAAATAGAGTCAAACCACATGAATTAAGATGCAGACAATTTTAGATTATTCCATTTCTAACTAACCAACCCTGATGAAAATGAATCAAACTCAACATAGAGAAACCATCTAGTAGAGATAGGGTACAGTTAAGTTTTATCAAATCTATTCGTCCAACTCCTATGAAACTGAGTCTATCCATACATAAAGAGAAGCAATTACAAATTATCCAAAACGAAGCAAGCGTGGCAAACCAATAAAAAATCAATCAAAAATCAAAACTGGCGGAAGCAAACCAGGCATACCCAAATAAAATAGGAAATCAAATCAACTCCTCTCTAAAATATAAGTAGACCAAGTCGTAGGTAAATAAAACAAATGAGCGTAGATCAATCAAAACAATCCCGTATAAACAATCTAAAAAAACCAAAAAAAGAAACTTGTTTTAATCAATTTAACCCACAACAATAGAGCTTATTATAACTCTAATCACACTATATTTAATTAAACAAACCCATTATAACATATACCACAGGCTGCATAATATCCCAAATCTAAGTGAAAGAAAACCAACATATTTATAGGAGTTGGGATATCAACTGCGCTCAATCAAATACTGAAAACTTACCTACTAAAATCAAAACAATGCAAATAAACAACGACCAATCCAAACAAACCCATTCAAACAACGTAAAAAAATGTACAGATATAATTGGCATAAATCACATCAACCAACAAGTACCGATGTAAACGACCTTCTGCTAAACCAACTAATTTAAGCTTCTAAGGTTCATGTTTTGGCATTTCATTGCCAAACATTTTAAAACACAAACAATTTCATAGGCAGAAAAGTTTTCAAAAACATTAACGAATAACACAATAAACTATTAGGACCAAACTACGAACAACGATCACTCTTAGCATCTTACAACAATCCACCCAATAGAGTCTGTTAGAACAGAGCTCTAACAAAAGCCAATCTAGCCAACCAAAATTCGAACCACACAACCATTTCATGTCGACTGAAAACGATCATTCCATAACTGATAAAGCAAAAGTATAGGAATAAATAATCCACTTTATTTAAAAAATCCAACCGAAACTATCGACAGCATCCCAGAATGATGCTTTCAATGAAAACCGTTGCTGAAATTTGTCCAAACAATCCAATACTATCCAAACTGACCTAATTTATCAAGTCAAAAACTAAAATAGAGTCAAACCACATGAATTAAGATGCAGACAATTTTAGATTATTCCATTTCTAACTAACCAACCCTGATGAAAATGAATCAAACTCAACATAGAGAAACCATCTAGTAGAGATAGGGTACAGTTAAGTTTAATCAAACCTATTCGTCCAACTCCTATGAAACTGAGTCTATCCATACATAAAGAGAAGCAATTCCAAATTATCCAAAACGAAGCAAGCGTGGCAAACCATTAAAAAATCAATCAAAAATCAAAACTGGCGGAAGCAAACCGGGCATACCCAAATAAAATAGGAAATCAAATCAACTCCTCTCTAAAATATAAGTAGACCAAGTCGTAGGTATATAAAACAAATGAGCGTAGATCAATCAAAACAATCCCGTATAAACAATCTAAAAAAACCAAAAAAAGAAACTTGTTTTAATCAATTTAACCCACAACAATAGAGCTTATTATAACTCTAATCACACTATATTTAATTAAACAAACCCATTATAACATATACCACAGGCTGCATAATATCCCAAATCTAAGTGAAAGAAAACCAACATATTTATAGGAGTTGGGATATCAACTGCGCTCAATCAAAAACTGAAAACTTACCTACTAAAATCAAAACAATGCAAATAAACAACGACCAATCCAAACAAACCCATTCAAACAACGTAAAAAAACGTACAGATATAATTGGCATAAATCACATCAACCAACAAGTACCGATGTAAACGACCTTCTGCTAAACCAACTAATTTAAGCTTCTAAGGTTCATGTTTTGGCATTTCATTGCCAAATATTTTAAAACACAAACAATTTCATAGCCAGAAAAGTTTTCAAAAACATTAACGAATAACACAATAAACTTTTAGGACCAAACTACGAACAACGATCACTCTTAGCATCTTACAACAATCCACCCAATAGAGTCTGTTAGAACAGAGCTCTAACAAAAGCCAATCTGGCCAACCAAAATTGGAACCACACAACCATTTCATGTCGACTGAAAACGATCATTCCATAACTGATAAAGCAAAAGTATTGGAATAAATAATCCACTTTATTTAAAAAATCCAACCGAAACTATCGACAGCATCCCAGAATGATGCTTTCAATGAAAACCGTTGCTGAAATTTGTCCAAACAATCCAATACTATCCAAACTGACCTAATTTATCAAGTCAAAAACTAAAATAGAGTCAAACCACATGAATTAAGATGCAGACAATTTTAGATTATTCCATTTCTAACTAACCAACCCTGATGAAAATGAATCAAACTCAACATAGAGAAACCATCTAGTAGAGATAGGGTATAGTTAAGTTTTATCAAACCTATTCGTCGAACTCCTATGAAACTGAGTCTATCCATACATAAAGAGAAGCAATTACAAATTATCCAAAACGAAGCAAGCGTGGCAAACCAATAAAAAATCAATCAAAAATCAAAACTGGCGGAAGCAAACCAGGCATACCCAAATAAAATAGGAAATCAAATCAACTCCTCTCTAAAATATAAGTAGACCAAGTCGTAGGTATATAAAACAAATGAGCGTAGATCAATCAAAACAATCCCGTATAAACAATCTAAAAAAACCAAAAAAAGAAACTTGTTTTAATCAATTTAACCCACAACAATAGAGCTTATTATAACTCTAATCACACTATATTTAATTAAACAAACCCATTATAACATATACCACAGGCTGCATAATATCCCAAATCTAAGTGAAAGAAAACCAACATATTTATAGGAGTTGGGATATCAACTGCGCTCAATCAAAAACTGAAAACTTACCTACTAAAATCAAAACAATGCAAATAAACAACGACCAATCCAAACAAACCCATTCAAACAACGTAAAAAAACGTACAGATATAATTGGCATAAATCACATCAACCAACAAGTACCGATGTAAACGACCTTCTGCTAAACCAACTAATTTAAGCTTCTAAGGTTCATGTTTTGGCATTTCATTGCCAAACATTTTAAAACACAAACAATTTCATAGCCAGAAAAGTTTTCAAAAACATTAACGAATAACACAATAAACTATTAGGACCAAACTACGAACAACGATCACTCTTAGCATCTTACAACAATCCACCCAATAGAGTCTGTTAGAACAGAGCTCTAACAAAAGCCAATCTAGCCAACCAAAATTGGAACCACACAACCATTTCATGTCGACTGAAAACGATCATTCCATAACTGATAAAGCAAAAGTATAGGAATAAATAATCCACTTTATTTAAAAAATCCAACCGAAACTATCGACAGCATCCCAGAATGATGCTTTCAATGAAAACCGTTGCTGAAATTTGTCCAAACAATCCAATACTATCCAAACTGACCTAATTTATCAAGTCAAAAACTAAAATAGAGTCAAACCACATGAATTAAGATGCAGACAATTTTAGATTATTCCATTTCTAACTAACCAACCCTGATGAAAATGAATCAAACTCAACATAGAGAAACCATCTAGTAGAGATAGGGTACAGTTAAGTTTTATCAAACCTATTCGTCCAACTCCTATGAAACTGAGTCTATCCATACATAAAGAGAAGCAATTACAAATTATCCAAAACGAAGCAAGCGTGGCAAACCAATAAAAAATCAATCAAAAATCAAAACTGGCGGAAGCAAACCAGGCATACCCAAATAAAATAGGAAATCAAATCAACTCCTCTCTAAAATATAAGTAGACCAAGTCGTAGGTAAATAAAACAAATGAGCGTAGATCAATCAAAACAATCCCGTATAAACAATCTAAAAAAACCAAAAAAAGAAACTTGTTTTAATCAATTTAACCCACAACAATAGAGCTTATTATAACTCTAATCACACTATATTTAATTAAACAAACCCATTATAACATATACCACAGGCTGCATAATATCCCAAATCTAAGTGAAAGAAAACCAACATATTTATAGGAGTTGGGATATCAACTGCGCTCAATCAAAAACTGAAAACTTACCTACTAAAATCAAAACAATGCAAATAAACAACGACCAATCCAAACAAACCCATTCAAACAACGTAAAAAAACGTACAGATATAATTGGCATAAATCACATCAACCAACAAGTACCGATGTAAACGACCTTCTGCTAAACCAACTAATTTAAGCTTCTAAGGTTCATGTTTTGGCATTTCATTGCCAAATATTTTAAAACACAAACAATTTCATAGCCAGAAAAGTTTTCAAAAACATTAACGAATAACACAATAAACTATTAGGACCAAACTACGAACAACGATCACTCTTAGCATCTTACAACAATCCACCCAATAGAGTCTGTTAGAACAGAGCTCTAACAAAAGCCAATCTGGCCAACCAAAATTGGAACCACACAACCATTTCATGTCGACTGAAAACGATCATTCCATAACTGATAAAGCAAAAGTATAGGAATAAATAATCCACTTTATTTAAAAAATCCAACCGAAACTATCGACAGCATCCCAGAATGATGCTTTCAATGAAAACCGTTGCTGAAATTTGTCCAAACAATCCAATACTATCCAAACTGACCTAATTTATCAAGTCACAAACTAAAATAGAGTCAAACCACATGAATTAAGATGCAGACAATTTTAGATTATTCCATTTCTAACTAACCAACCCTGATGCAAATGAATCAAACTCAACATAGAGAAACCATCTAGTAGAGATAGGGTATAGTTAAGTTTTATCAAACCTATTCGTCGAACTCCTATGAAACTGAGTCTATCCATACATAAAGAGAAGCAATTCCAAATTATCCAAAACGAACCAAGCGTGGCAAACCATTAAAAAATCAATCAAAAATCAAAACTGGCGGAAGCAAACCAGGCATACCCAAATAAAATAGGAAATCAAATCAACTCTTCTCTAAAATATAAGTAGACCAAGTCGTAGGTATATAAAACAAATGAGCGTAGATCAATCAAAACAATCCCGTATAGACAATCTAAAAAAACCAAAAAAAGAAACTTGTTTTAATCAATTTAACCCACAACAATAGAGCTTATTATAACTCTAATCACACTATATTTAATTAAACAAACCCATTATAACATATACCACAGGCTGCATAATATCCCAAATCTAAGTGAAAGAAAACCAACATATTTATAGGAGTTGGGATATCAACTGCGCTCAATCAAAAACTGAAAACTTACCTACTAAAATCAAAACAATGCAAATAAACAACGACCAATCCAAACAAACCCATTCAAACAACGTAAAAAAACGTACAGATATAATTGGCATAAATCACATCAACCAACAAGTACCGATGTAAACGACCTTCTGCTAAACCAACTAATTTAAGCTTCTAAGGTTCATGTTTTGGCATTTCATTGCCAAATATTTTAAAACACAAACAATTTCATAGCCAGAAAAGTTTTCAAAAACATTAACGAATAACACAATAAACTTTTAGGACCAAACTACGAACAACGATCACTCTTAGCATCTTACAACAATCCACCCAATTGAGTCTGTTAGAACAGAGCTCTAACAAAAGCCAATCTGGCCAACCAAAATTGGAACCACACAACCATTTCATGTCGACTGAAAACGATCATTCCATAACTGATAAAGCAAAAGTATAGGAATAAATAATCCACTTATTTAAAAAATCCAACCGAAACTATCGACAGCATCCCAGAATGATGCTTTCAATGAAAACCGTTGCTGAAATTTGTCCAAACAATCCAATACTATCCAAACTGACCTAATTTATCAAGTCAAAAACTAAAATAGAGTCAAACCACATGAATTAAGATGCAGACAATTTTAGATTATTCCATTTCTAACTAACCAACCCTGATGAAAATGAATCAAACTCAACATAGAGAAACCATCTAGTAGAGATAGAGTACAGTTAAGTTTAATCAAACCTATTCGTCGAACTCCTATGAAACTGAGTCTATCCATACATAAAGAGAAGCAATTACAAATTATCCAAAACGAAGCAAGCGTGGCAAACCATTAAAAAATCAATCAAAAATCAAAACTGGCGGAAGCAAACCAGGCATACCCAAATAAAATAGGAAATCAAATCAACTCCTCTCTAAAATATAAGTAGACCAAGTCGTAGGTATATAAAACAAATGAGCGTAGATCAATCAAAACAATCCCGTATAGACAATCTAAAAAAACCAAAAAAAGAAACTTGTTTTAATCAATTTAACCCACAACAATAGAGCTTATTATAACTCTAATCACACTATATTTAATTAAACAAACCCATTATAACATATACCACAGGCTGCATAATATCCCAAATCTAAGTGAAAGAAAACCAACATATTTATAGGAGTTGGGAAATCAACTGCGCTCAATCAAAAACTGAAAACTTACCTACTAAAATCAAAACAATGCAAATAAACAACGACCAATCCAAACAAACCCATTCAAACAACGTAAAAAAACGTACAGATATAATTGGCATAAATCACATCAACCAACAAGTACCGATGTAAACGACCTTCTGCTAAACCAACTAATTTAAGCTTCTAAGGTTCATGTTTTGGCATTTCATTGCCAAACATTTTAAAACACAAACAATTTCATAGCCAGAAAAGTTTTCAAAAACATTAACGAATAACACAATAAACTATTAGGACCAAACTACGAACAACGATCACTCTTAGCATCTTACAACAATCCACCCAATAGAGTCTGTTAGAACAGAGCTCTAACATAAGCCAATCTAGCCAACAAAAATTGGAACCACACAACCATTTCATGTCGACTGAAAACGATCATTCCATAACTGATAAAGCAAAAGTATAGGAATAAATAATCCACTTTATTTAAAAAATCCAACCGAAACTATCGACAGCATCCCAGAATGATGCTTTCAATGAAAACCGTTGCTGAAATTTGTCCAAACAATCCAATACTATCCAAACTGACCTAATTTATCAAGTCAAAAACTAAAATAGAGTCAAACCACATGAATTAAGATGCAGACAATTTTAGATTATTCCATTTCTAACTAACCAACCCTGATGAAAATGAATCAAACTCAACATAGAGAAACCATCTAGTAGAGATAGGGTACAGTTAAGTTTTATCAAACTTATTCGTCCAACTCCTATGAAACTGAGTCTATCCATACATAAAGAGAAGCAATTACAAATTATCCAAAACGAAGCAAGCGTGGCAAACCAATAAAAAATCAATCAAAAATCAAAACTGGCGGAAGCAAACCAGGCATACCCAAATAAAATAGGAAATCAAATCAACTCCTCTCTAAAATATAAGTAGACCAAGTCGTAGGTAAATAAAACAAATGAGCGTAGATCAATCAAAACAATCCCGTATAAACAATCTAAAAAAACCAAAAAAAGAAACTTGTTTTAATCAATTTAACCCACAACAATAGAGCTTATTATAACTCTAATCACACTATATTTAATTAAACAAACCCATTATAACATATACCACAGGCTGCATAATATCCCAAATCTAAGTGAAAGAAAACCAACATATTTATAGGAGTTGGGAAATCAACTGCGCTCAATCAAAAACTGAAAACTTACCTACTAAAATCAAAACAATGCAAATAAACAACGACCAATCCAAACAAACCCATTCAAACAACGTAAAAAAACGTACAGATATAATTGGCATAAATCACATCAACCAACAAGTACCGATGTAAACGACCTTCTGCTAAACCAACTAATTTAAGCTTCTAAGGTTCATGTTTTGGCATTTCATTGCCAAATATTTTAAAACACAAACAATTTCATAGCCAGAAAAGTTTTCAAAAACATTAACGAATAACACAATAAACTATTAGGACCAAACTACGAACAACGATCACTCTTAGCATCTTACAACAATCCACCCAATAGAGTCTGTTAGAACAGAGCTCTAACAAAAGCCAATCTGGCCAACCAAAATTGGAACCACACAACCATTTCATGTCGACTGAAAACGATCATTCCATAACTGATAAAGCAAAAGTATAGGAATAAATAATCCACTTTATTTAAAAAATCCAACCGAAACTATCGACAGCATCCCAGAATGATGCTTTCAATGAAAACCGTTGCTGAAATTTGTCCAAACAATCCAATACTATCCAATCTGACCTAATTTATCAAGTCACAAACTAAAATAGAGTCAAACCACATGAATTAAGATGCAGACAATTTTAGATTATTCCATTTCTAACTAACCAACCCTGATGCAAATGAATCAAACTCAACATAGAGAAACCATCTAGTAGAGATAGGGTACAGTTAAGTTTTATCAAACCTATTCGTCGAACTCCTATGAAACTGAGTCTATCCATACATAAAGAGAAGCAATTACAAATTATCCAAAACGAAGCAAGCGTGGCAAACCAATAAAAAATCAATCAAAAATCAAAACTGGCGGAAGCAAACCAGGCATACCCAAATAAAATAGGAAATCAAATCAACTCCTCTCTAAAATATAAGTAGACCAAGTCGTAGGTATATAAAACAAATGAGCGTAGATCAATCAAAACAATCCCGTATAGACAATCTAAAAAAACCAAAAAAAGAAACTTGTTTTAATCAATTTAACCCACAACAATAGAGCTTATTATAACTCTAATCACACTATATTTAATTAAACAAACCCATTATAACATATACCACAGGCTGCATAATATCCCAAATCTAAGTGAAAGAAAACCAACATATTTATAGGAGTTGGGATATCAACTGCGCTCAATCAAATACTGAAAACTTACCTACTAAAATCAAAACAATGCAAATAAACAACGACCAATCCAAACAAACCCATTCAAACAACGTAAAAAAACGTACAGATATAATTGGCATAAATCACATCAACCAACAAGTACCGATGTAAACGACCTTCTGCTAAACCAACTAATTTAAGCTTCTAAGGTTCATGTTTTGGCATTTCATTGCCAAACATTTTAAAACACAAACAATTTCATAGCCAGAAAAGTTTTCAAAAACATTAACGAATAACACAATAAACTATTAGGACCAAACTACGAACAACGATCACTCTTAGCATCTTACAACAATCCACCCAATAGAGTCTGTTAGAACAGAGCTCTAACAAAAGCCAATCTAGCCAACCAAAATTGGAACCACACAACCATTTCATGTCGACTGAAAACGATCATTCCATAACTGATAAAGCAAAAGTATAGGAATAAATAATCCACTTTATTTAAAAAATCCAACCGAAACTATCGACAGCATCCCAGAATGATGCTTTCAATGAAAACCGTTGCTGAAATTTGTCCAAACAATCCAATACTATCCAAACTGACCTAATTTATCAAGTCAAAAACTAAAATAGAGTCAAACCACATGAATTAAGATGCAGACAATTTTAGATTATTCCATTTCTAACTAACCAACCCTGATGAAAATGAATCAAACTCAACATAGAGAAACCATCTAGTAGAGATAGGGTACAGTTAAGTTTAATCAAACCTATTCGTCCAACTCCTATGAAACTGAGTCTATCCATACATAAAGAGAAGCAATTACAAATTATCCAAAACGAAGCAAGCGTGGCAAACCAATAAAAAATCAATCAAAAATCAAAACTGGCGGAAGCAAACCAGGCATACCCAAATAAAATAGGAAATCAAATCAACTCCTCTCTAAAATATAAGTAGACCAAGTCGTAGGTAAATAAAACAAATGAGCGTAGATCAATCAAAACAATCCCGTATAAACAATCTAAAAAAACCAAAAAAAGAAACTTGTTTTAATCAATTTAACCCACAACAATAGAGCTTATTATAACTCTAATCACACTATATTTAATTAAACAAACCCATTATAACATATACCACAGGCTGCATAATATCCCAAATCTAAGTGAAAGAAAACCAACATATTTATAGGAGTTGGGATATCAACTGTGCTCAATCAAAAACTGAAAACTTACCTACTAAAATCAAAACAATGCAAATAAACAACGACCAATCCAAACAAACCCATTCAAACAACGTAAAAAAATGTACAGATATAATTGGCATAAATCACATCAACCAACAAGTACCGATGTAAACGACCTTCTGCTAAACCAACTAATTTAAGCTTCTAAGGTTCATGTTTTGGCATTTCATTGCCAAACATTTTAAAACACAAACAATTTCATAGCCAGAAAAGTTTTCAAAAACATTAACGAATAACACAATAAACTATTAGGACCAAACTACGAACAACGATCACTCTTAGCATCTTACAACAATCCACCCAATAGAGTCTGTTAGAACAGAGCTCTAACAAAAGCCAATCTGGCCAACCAAAATTGGAACCACACAACCATTTCATGTCGACTGAAAACGATCATTCCATAACTGATAAAGCAAAAGTATAGGAATAAATAATCCACTTTATTTAAAAAATCCAACCGAAACTATCGACAGCATCCCAGAATGATGCTTTCAATGAAAACCGTTGCTGAAATTTGTCCAAACAATCCAATACTATCCAAACTGACCTAATTTATCAAGTCAAAAACTAAAATAGAGTCAAACCACATGAATTAAGATGCAGACAATTTTAGATTATTCCATTTCTAACTAACCAACCCTGATGCAAATGAATCAAACTCAACATAGAGAAACCATCTAGTAGAGATAGGGTACAGTTAAGTTTTATCAAACCTATTCGTCGAACTCCTATGAAACTGAGTCTATCCATACATAAAGAGAAGCAATTACAAATTATCCAAAACGAAGCAAGCGTGGCAAACCAATAAAAAATCAATCAAAAATCAAAACTGGCGGAAGCAAACCAGGCATACCCAAATAAAATAGGAAATCAAATCAACTCCTCTCTAAAATATAAGTAGACCAAGTCGTAGGTATATAAAACAAATGAGCGTAGATCAATCAAAACAATCCCGTATAAACAATCTAAAAAAACCAAAAAAAGAAACTTGTTTTAATCAATTTAACCCACAACAATAGAGCTTATTATAACTCTAATCACACTATATTTAATTAAACAAACCCATTATAACATATACCACAGGCTGCATAATATCCCAAATCTAAGTGAAAGAAAACCAACATATTTATAGGAGTTGGGAAATCAACTGCGCTCAATCAAAAACTGAAAACTTACCTACTAAAATCAAAACAATGCAAATAAACAACGACCAATCCAAACAAACCCATTCAAACAACGTAAAAAAATGTACAGATATAATTGGCATAAATCACATCAACCAACAAGTACCGATGTAAACGACCTTCTGCTAAACCAACTAATTTAAGCTTCTAAGGTTCATGTTTTGGCATTTCATTGCCAAACATTTTAAAACACAAACAATTTCATAGCCAGAAAAGTTTTCAAAAACATTAACGAATAACACAATAAACTATTAGGACCAAACTACGAACAACGATCACTCTTAGCATCTTACAACAATCCACCCAATAGAGTCTGTTAGAACAGAGCTCTAACAAAAGCCAATCTAGCCAACAAAAATTGGAACCACACAACCATTTCATGTCGACTGAAAACGATCATTCCATAACTGATAAAGCAAAAGTATAGGAATAAATAATCCACTTTATTTAAAAAATCCAACCGAAACTATCGACAGCATCCCAGAATGATGCTTTCAATGAAAACCGTTGCTGAAATTTGTCCAAACAATCCAATACTATCCAATCTGACCTAATTTATCAAGTCAAAAACTAAAATAGAGTCAAACCACATGAATTAAGATGCAGACAATTTTAGATTATTCCATTTCTAACTAACCAACCCTGATGAAAATGAATCAAACTCAACATAGAGAAACCATCTAGTAGAGATAGGGTACAGTTAAGTTTAATCAAACCTATTCGTCCAACTCCTATGAAACTGAGTCTATCCATACATAAAGAGAAGCAATTACAAATTATCCAAAACGAAGCAAGCGTGGCAAACCAATAAAAAATCAATCAAAAATCAAAACTGGCGGAAGCAAACCAGGCATACCCAAATAAAATAGGAAATCAAATCAACTCCTCTCTAAAATATAAGTAGACCAAGTCGTAGGTAAATAAAACAAATGAGCGTAGATCAATCAAAACAATCCCGTATAAACAATCTAAAAAAACCAAAAAAAGAAACTTGTTTTAATCAATTTAACCCACAACAATAGAGCTTATTATAACTCTAATCACACTATATTTAATTAAACAAACCCATTATAACATATACCACAGGCTGCATAATATCCCAAATCTAAGTGAAAGAAAACCAACATATTTATAGGAGTTGGGATATCAACTGTGCTCAATCAAATAATGAAAACTTACCTACTAAAATCAAAACAATGCAAATAAACAACGACCAATCCAAACAAACCCATTCAAACAACGTAAAAAAATGTACAGATATAATTGGCATAAATCACATCAACCAACAAGTACCGATGTAAACGACCTTCTGCTAAACCAACTAATTTAAGCTTCTAAGGTTCATGTTTTGGCATTTCATTGCCAAACATTTTAAAACACAAACAATTTCATAGGCAGAAAAGTTTTCAAAAACATTAACGAATAACACAATAAACTATTAGGACCAAACTACGAACAACGATCACTCTTAGCATCTTACAACAATCCACCCAATAGAGTCTGTTAGAACAGAGCTCTAACAAAAGCCAATCTAGCCAACCAAAATTCGAACCACACAACCATTTCATGTCGACTGAAAACGATCATTCCATAACTGATAAAGAAAAAGTATTGGAATAAATAATCCACTTTATTTAAAAAATCCAACCGAAACTATCGACAGCATCCCAGAATGATGCTTTCAATGAAAACCGTTGCTGAAATTTGTCCAAACAATCCAATACTATCCAAACTGACCTAATTTATCAAGTCAAAAACTAAAATAGAGTCAAACCACATGAATTAAGATGCAGACAATTTTAGATTATTCCATTTCTAACTAACCAACCCTGATGAAAATGAATCAAACTCAACATAGAGAAACCATCTAGTAGAGATAGGGTACAGTTAAGTTTAATCAAACCTATTCGTCCAACTCCTATGAAACTGAGTCTATCCATACATAAAGAGAAGCAATTACAAATTATCCAAAACGAAGCAAGCGTGGCAAACCAATAAAAAATCAATCAAAAATCAAAACTGGCGGAAGCAAACCAGGCATACCCAAATAAAATAGGAAATCAAATCAACTCCTCTCTAAAATATAAGTAGACCAAGTCGTAGGTAAATAAAACAAATGAGCGTAGATCAATCAAAACAATCCCGTATAAACAATCTAAAAAAACCAAAAAAAGAAACTTGTTTTAATCAATTTAACCCACAACAATAGAGCTTATTATAACTCTAATCACACTATATTTAATTAAACAAACCCATTATAACATATACCACAGGCTGCATAATATCCCAAATCTAAGTGAAAGAAAACCAACATATTTATAGGAGTTGGGATATCAACTGCGCTCAATCAAAAACTGAAAACTTACCTACTAAAATCAAAACAATGCAAATAAACAACGACCAATCCAAACAAACCCATTCAAACAACGTAAAAAAACGTACAGATATAATTGGCATAAATCACATCAACCAACAAGTACCGATGTAAACGACCTTCTGCTAAACCAACTAATTTAAGCTTCTAAGGTTCATGTTTTGGCATTTCATTGCCAAATATTTTAAAACACAAACAATTTCATAGCCAGAAAAGTTTTCAAAAACATTAACGAATAACACAATAAACTATTAGGACCAAACTACGAACAACGATCACTCTTAGCATCTTACAACAATCCACCCAATAGAGTCTGTTAGAACAGAGCTCTAACAAAAGCCAATCTAGCCAACCAAAATTGGAACCACACAACCATTTCATGTCGACTGAAAACGATCATTCCATAACTGATAAAGCAAAAGTATAGGAATAAATAATCCACTTTATTTAAAAAATCCAACCGAAACTATCGACAGCATCCCAGAATGATGCTTTCAATGAAAACCGTTGCTGAAATTTGTCCAAACAATCCAATACTATCCAAACTGACCTAATTTATCAAGTCAAAAACTAAAATAGAGTCAAACCACATGAATTAAGATGCAGACAATTTTAGATTATTCCATTTCTAACTAACCAACCCTGATGAAAATGAATCAAACTCAACATAGAGAAACCATCTAGTAGAGATAGGGTACAGTTAAGTTTAATCAAACCTATTCGTCCAACTCCTATGAAACTGAGTCTATCCATACATAAAGAGAAGCAATTACAAATTATCCAAAACGAAGCAAGCGTGGCAAACCATTAAAAAATCAATCAAAAATCAAAACTGGCGGAAGCAAACCAGGCATACCCAAATAAAATAGGAAATCAAATCAACTCCTCTCTAAAATATAAGTAGACCAAGTCGTAGGTAAATAAAACAAATGAGCGTAGATCAATCAAAACAATCCCGTATAAACAATCTAAAAAAACCAAAAAAAGAAACTTGTTTTAATCAATTTAACCCACAACAATAGAGCTTATTATAACTCTAATCACACTATATTTAATTAAACAAACCCATTATAACATATACCACAGGCTGCATAATATCCCAAATCTAAGTGAAAGAAAACCAACATATTTATAGGAGTTGGGATATCAACTGTGCTCAATCAAAAACTGAAAACTTACCTACTAAAATCAAAACAATGCAAATAAACAACGACCAATCCAAACAAACCCATTCAAACAACGTAAAAAAATGTACAGATATAATTGGCATAAATCACATCAACCAACAAGTACCGATGTAAACGACCTTCTGCTAAACCAACTAATTTAAGCTTCTAAGGTTCATGTTTTGGCATTTCATTGCCAAACATTTTAAAACACAAACAATTTCATAGGCAGAAAAGTTTTCAAAAACATTAACGAATAACACAATAAACTATTAGGACCAAACTACGAACAACGATCACTCTTAGCATCTTACAACAATCCACCCAATAGAGTCTGTTAGAACAGAGCTCTAACAAAAGCCAATCTAGCCAACCAAAATTGGAACCACACAACCATTTCATGTCGACTGAAAACGATCATTCCATAACTGATAAAGCAAAAGTATTGGAATAAATAATCCACTTTATTTAAAAAATCCAACCGAAACTATCGACAGCATCCCAGAATGATGCTTTCAATGAAAACCGTTGCTGAAATTTGTCCAAACAATCCAATACTATCCAAACTGACCTAATTTATCAAGTCAAAAACTAAAATAGAGTCAAACCACATGAATTAAGATGCAGACAATTTTAGATTATTCCATTTCTAACTAACCAACCCTGATGAAAATGAATCAAACTCAACATAGAGAAACCATCTAGTAGAGATAGGGTACAGTTAAGTTTAATCAAACTTATTCGTCCAACTCCTATGAAACTGAGTCTATCCATACATAAAGAGAAGCAATTACAAATTATCCAAAACGAAGCAAGCGTGGCAAACCAATAAAAAATCAATCAAAAATCAAAACTGGCGGAAGCAAACCAGGCATACCCAAATAAAATAGGAAATCAAATCAACTCCTCTCTAAAATATAAGTAGACCAAGTCGTAGGTAAATAAAACAAATGAGCGTAGATCAATCAAAACAATCCCGTATAAACAATCTAAAAAAACCAAAAAAAGAAACTTGTTTTAATCAATTTAACCCACAACAATAGAGCTTATTATAACTCTAATCACACTATATTTAATTAAACAAACCCATTATAACATATACCACAGGCTGCATAATATCCCAAATCTAAGTGAAAGAAAACCAACATATTTATAGGAGTTGGGATATCAACTGTGCTCAATCAAAAACTGAAAACTTACCTACTAAAATCAAAACAATGCAAATAAACAACGACCAATCCAAACAAACCCATTCAAACAACGTAAAAAAATGTACAGATATAATTGGCATAAATCACATCAACCAACAAGTACCGATGTAAACGACCTTCTGCTAAACCAACTAATTTAAGCTTCTAAGGTTCATGTTTTGGCATTTCATTGCCAAACATTTTAAAACACAAACAATTTCATAGCCAGAAAAGTTTTCAAAAACATTAACGAATAACACAATAAACTATTAGGACCAAACTACGAACAACGATCACTCTTAGCATCTTACAACAATCCACCCAATAGAGTCTGTTAGAACAGAGCTCTAACAAAAGCCAATCTAGCCAACCAAAATTCGAACCACACAACCATTTCATGTCGACTGAAAACGATCATTCCATAACTGATAAAGAAAAAGTATTGGAATAAATAATCCACTTTATTTAAAAAATCCAACCGAAACTATCGACAGCATCCCAGAATGATGCTTTCAATGAAAACCGTTGCTGAAATTTGTCCAAACAATCCAATACTATCCAAACTGACCTAATTTATCAAGTCAAAAACTAAAATAGAGTCAAACCACATGAATTAAGATGCAGACAATTTTAGATTATTCCATTTCTAACTAACCAACCCTGATGAAAATGAATCAAACTCAACATAGAGAAACCATCTAGTAGAGATAGGGTACAGTTAAGTTTAATCAAACTTATTCGTCCAACTCCTATGAAACTGAGTCTATCCATACATAAAGAGAAGCAATTACAAATTATCCAAAACGAAGCAAGCGTGGCAAACCAATAAAAAATCAATCAAAAATCAAAACTGGCGGAAGCAAACCAGGCATACCCAAATAAAATAGGAAATCAAATCAACTCCTCTCTAAAATATAAGTAGACCAAGTCGTAGGTAAATAAAACAAATGAGCGTAGATCAATCAAAACAATCCCGTATAAACAATCTAAAAAAACCAAAAAAAGAAACTTGTTTTAATCAATTTAACCCACAACAATAGAGCTTATTATAACTCTAATCACACTATATTTAATTAAACAAACCCATTATAACATATACCACAGGCTGCATAATATCCCAAATCTAAGTGAAAGAAAACCAACATATTTATAGGAGTTGGGATATCAACTGTGCTCAATCAAATAATGAAAACTTACCTACTAAAATCAAAACAATGCAAATAAACAACGACCAATCCAAACAAACCCATTCAAACAACGTAAAAAAATGTACAGATATAATTGGCATAAATCACATCAACCAACAAGTACCGATGTAAACGACCTTCTGCTAAACCAACTAATTTAAGCTTCTAAGGTTCATGTTTTGGCATTTCATTGCCAAACATTTTAAAACACAAACAATTTCATAGGCAGAAAAGTTTTCAAAAACATTAACGAATAACACAATAAACTATTAGGACCAAACTACGAACAACGATCACTCTTAGCATCTTACAACAATCCACCCAATAGAGTCTGTTAGAACAGAGCTCTAACAAAAGCCAATCTAGCCAACCAAAATTCGAACCACACAACCATTTCATGTCGACTAAAAACGATCATTCCATAACTGATAAAGAAAAAGTATTGGAATAAATAATCCACTTTATTTAAAAAATCCAACCGAAACTATCGACAGCATCCCAGAATGATGCTTTCAATGAAAACCGTTGCTGAAATTTGTCCAAACAATCCAATACTATCCAATCTGACCTAATTTATCAAGTCAAAAACTAAAATAGAGTCAAACCACATGAATTAAGATGCAGACAATTTTAGATTATTCCATTTCTAACTAACCAACCCTGATGAAAATGAATCAAACTCAACATAGAGAAACCATCTAGTAGAGATAGGGTACAGTTAAGTTTAATCAAACCTATTCGTCGAACTCCTATGAAACTGAGTCTATCCATACATAAAGAGAAGCAATTACAAATTATCCAAAACGAAGCAAGCGTGGCAAACCAATAAAAAATCAATCAAAAATCAAAACTGGCGGAAGCAAACCAGGCATACCCAAATAAAATAGGAAATCAAATCAACTCCTCTCTAAAATATAAGTAGACCAAGTCGTAGGTAAATAAAACAAATGAGCGTAGATCAATCAAAACAATCCCGTATAAACAATCTAAAAAAACCAAAAAAAGAAACTTGTTTTAATCAATTTAACCCACAACAATAGAGCTTATTATAACTCTAATCACACTATATTTAATTAAACAAACCCATTATAACATATACCACAGGCTGCATAATATCCCAAATCTAAGGGAAAGAAAACCAACATATTTATAGGAGTTGGGATATCAACTGTGCTCAATCAAATACTGAAAACTTACCTACTAAAATCAAAACAATGCAAATAAACAACGACCAATCCAAACAAACCCATTCAAACAACGTAAAAAAACGTACAGATATAATTGGCATAAATCACATCAACCAACAAGTACCGATGTAAACGACCTTCTGCTAAACCAACTAATTTAAGCTTCTAAGGTTCATGTTTTGGCATTTCATTGCCAAATATTTTAAAACACAAACAATTTCATAGCCAGAAAAGTTTTCAAAAACATTAACGAATAACACAATAAACTATTAGGACCAAACTACGAACAACGATCACTCTTAGCATCTTACAACAATCCACCCAATAGAGTCTGTTAGAACAGAGCTCTAACAAAAGCCAATCTAGCCAACCAAAATTCGAACCACACAACCATTTCATGTCGACTAAAAACGATCATTCCATAACTGATAAAGAAAAAGTATTGGAATAAATAATCCACTTTATTTAAAAAATCCAACCGAAACTATCGACAGCATCCCAGAATGATGCTTTCAATGAAAACCGTTGCTGAAATTTGTCCAAACAATCCAATACTATCCAAACTGACCTAATTTATCAAGTCAAAAACTAAAATAGAGTCAAACCACATGAATTAAGATGCAGACAATTTTAGATTATTCCATTTCTAACTAACCAACCCTGATGAAAATGAATCAAACTCAACATAGAGAAACCATCTAGTAGAGATAGGGTACAGTTAAGTTTAATCAAACCTATTCGTCCAACTCCTATGAAACTGAGTCTATCCATACATAAAGAGAAGCAATTACAAATTATCCAAAACGAAGCAAGCGTGGCAAACCAATAAAAAATCAATCAAAAATCAAAACTGGCGGAAGCAAACCAGGCATACCCAAATAAAATAGGAAATCAAATCAACTCTTCTCTAAAATATAAGTAGACCAAGTCGTAGGTATATAAAACAAATGAGCGTAGATCAATCAAAACAATCCCGTATAAACAATCTAAAAAAACCAAAAAAAGAAACTTGTTTTAATCAATTTAACCCACAACAATAGAGCTTATTATAACTCTAATCACACTATATTTAATTAAACAAACCCATTATAACATATACCACAGGCTGCATAATATCCCAAATCTAAGTGAAAGAAAACCAACATATTTATAGGAGTTGGGATATCAACTGCGCTCAATCAAAAACTGAAAACTTACCTACTAAAATCAAAACAATGCAAATAAACAACGACCAATCCAAACAAACCCATTCAAACAACGTAAAAAAATGTACAGATATAATTGGCATAAATCACATCAACCAACAAGTACCGATGTAAACGACCTTCTGCTAAACCAACTAATTTAAGCTTCTAAGGTTCATGTTTTGGCATTTCATTGCCAAACATTTTAAAACACAAACAATTTGATAGGCAGAAAAGTTTTCAAAAACATTAACGAATAACACAATAAACTATTAGGACCAAACTACGAACAACGATCACTCTTAGCATCTTACAACAATCCACCCAATAGAGTCTGTTAGAACAGAGCTCTAACAAAAGCCAATCTAGCCAACAAAAATTGGAACCACACAACCATTTCATGTCGACTGAAAACGATCATTCCATAACTGATAAAGCAAAAGTATTGGAATAAATAATCCACTTTATTTAAAAAATCCAACCGAAACTATCGACAGCATCCCAGAATGATGCTTTCAATGAAAACCGTTGCTGAAATTTGTCCAAACAATCCAATACTATCCAAACTGACCTAATTTATCAAGTCAAAAACTAAAATAGAGTCAAACCACATGAATTAAGATGCAGACAATTTTAGATTATTCCATTTCTAACTAACCAACCCTGATGAAAATGAATCAAACTCAACATAGAGAAACCATCTAGTAGAGATAGGGTACAGTTAAGTTTAATCAAACTTATTCGTCCAACTCCTATGAAACTGAGTCTATCCATACATAAAGAGAAGCAATTACAAATTATCCAAAACGAAGCAAGCGTGGCAAACCAATAAAAAATCAATCAAAAATCAAAACTGGCGGAAGCAAACCAGGCATACCCAAATAAAATAGGAAATCAAATCAACTCTTCTCTAAAATATAAGTAGACCAAGTCGTAGGTAAATAAAACAAATGAGCGTAGATCAATCAAAACAATCCCGTATAAACAATCTAAAAAAACCAAAAAAAGAAACTTGTTTTAATCAATTTAACCCACAACAATAGAGCTTATTATAACTCTAATCACACTATATTTAATTAAACAAACCCATTATAACATATACCACAGGCTGCATAATATCCCAAATCTAAGTGAAAGAAAACCAACATATTTATAGGAGTTGAGATATCAACTGTGCTCAATCAAAAACTGAAAACTTACCTACTAAAATCAAAACAATGCAAATAAACAACGACCAATCCAAACAAACCCATTCAAACAACGTAAAAAAATGTACAGATATAATTGGCATAAATCACATCAACCAACAAGTACCGATGTAAACGACCTTCTGCTAAACCAACTAATTTAAGCTTCTAAGGTTCATGTTTTGGCATTTCATTGCCAAACATTTTAAAACACAAACAATTTCATAGCCAGAAAAGTTTTCAAAAACATTAACGAATAACACAATAAACTATTAGGACCAAACTACGAACAACGATCACTCTTAGCATCTTACAACAATCCACCCAATAGAGTCTGTTAGAACAGAGCTCTAACAAAAGCCAATCTAGCCAACCAAAATTCGAACCACACAACCATTTCATGTCGACTAAAAACGATCATTCCATAACTGATAAAGAAAAAGTATTGGAATAAATAATCCACTTTATTTAAAAAATCCAACCGAAACTATCGACAGCATCCCAGAATGATGCTTTCAATGAAAACCGTTGCTGAAATTTGTCCAAACAATCCAATACTATCCAAACTGACCTAATTTATCAAGTCAAAAACTAAAATAGAGTCAAACCACATGAATTAAGATGCAGACAATTTTAGATTATTCCATTTCTAACTAACCAACCCTGATGCAAATGAATCAAACTCAACATAGAGAAACCATCTAGTAGAGATAGGGTACAGTTAAGTTTAATCAAATTTATTCGTCGAACTCCTATGAAACTGAGTCTATCCATACATAAAGAGAAGCAATTACAAATTATCCAAAACGAAGCAAGCGTGGCAAACCAATAAAAAATCAATCAAAAATCAAAACTGGCGGAAGCAAACCAGGCATACCCAAATAAAATAGGAAATCAAATCAACTCCTCTCTAAAATATAAGTAGACCAAGTCGTAGGTAAATAAAACAAATGAGCGTAGATCAATCAAAACAATCCCGTATAAACAATCTAAAAAAACCAAAAAAAGAAACTTGTTTTAATCAATTTAACCCACAACAATAGAGCTTATTATAACTCTAATCACACTATATTTAATTAAACAAACCCATTATAACATATACCACAGGCTGCATAATATCCCAAATCTAAGTGAAAGAAAACCAACATATTTATAGGAGTTGAGATATCAACTGTGCTCAATCAAAAACTGAAAACTTACCTACTAAAATCAAAACAATGCAAATAAACAACGACCAATCCAAACAAACCCATTCAAACAACGTAAAAAAATGTACAGATATAATTGGCATAAATCACATCAACCAACAAGTACCGATGTAAACGACCTTCTGCTAAACCAACTAATTTAAGCTTCTAAGGTTCATGTTTTGGCATTTCATTGCCAAACATTTTAAAACACAAACAATTTCATAGGCAGAAAAGTTTTCAAAAACATTAACGAATAACACAATAAACTATTAGGACCAAACTACGAACAACGATCACTCTTAGCATCTTACAACAATCCACCCAATAGAGTCTGTTAGAACAGAGCTCTAACAAAAGCCAATCTAGCCAACCAAAATTCGAACCACACAACCATTTCATGTCGACTAAAAACGATCATTCCATAACTGATAAAGAAAAAGTATTGGAATAAATAATCCACTTTATTTAAAAAATCCAACCGAAACTATCGACAGCATCCCAGAATGATGCTTTCAATGAAAACCGTTGCTGAAATTTGTCCAAACAATCCAATACTATCCAAACTGACCTAATTTATCAAGTCAAAAACTAAAATAGAGTCAAACCACATGAATTAAGATGCAGACAATTTTAGATTATTCCATTTCTAACTAACCAACCCTGATGAAAATGAATCAAACTCAACATAGAGAAACCATCTAGTAGAGATAGGGTACAGTTAAGTTTAATCAAACCTATTCGTCGAACTCCTATGAAACTGAGTCTATCCATACATAAAGAGAAGCAATTACAAATTATCCAAAACGAAGCAAGCGTGGCAAACCAATAAAAAATCAATCAAAAATCAAAACTGGCGGAAGCAAACCAGGCATACCCAAATAAAATAGGAAATCAAATCAACTCCTCTCTAAAATATAAGTAGACCAAGTCGTAGGTAAATAAAACAAATGAGCGTAGATCAATCAAAACAATCCCGTATAAACAATCTAAAAAAACCAAAAAAAGAAACTTGTTTTAATCAATTTAACCCACAACAATAGAGCTTATTATAACTCTAATCACACTATATTTAATTAAACAAACCCATTATAACATATACCACAGGCTGCATAATATCCCAAATCTAAGGGAAAGAAAACCAACATATTTATAGGAGTTGGGATATCAACTGCGCTCAATCAAATACTGAAAACTTACCTACTAAAATCAAAACAATGCAAATAAACAACGACCAATCCAAACAAACCCATTCAAACAACGTAAAAAAACGTACAGATATAATTGGCATAAATCACATCAACCAACAAGTACCGATGTAAACGACCTTCTGCTAAACCAACTAATTTAAGCTTCTAAGGTTCATGTTTTGGCATTTCATTGCCAAATATTTTAAAACACAAACAATTTCATAGCCAGAAAAGTTTTCAAAAACATTAACGAATAACACAATAAACTATTAGGACCAAACTACGAACAACGATCACTCTTAGCATCTTACAACAATCCACCCAATAGAGTCTGTTAGAACAGAGCTCTAACAAAAGCCAATCTGGCCAACCAAAATTGGAACCACACAACCATTTCATGTCGACTGAAAACGATCATTCCATAACTGATAAAGCAAAAGTATAGGAATAAATAATCCACTTTATTTAAAAAATCCAACCGAAACTATCGACAGCATCCCAGAATGATGCTTTCAATGAAAACCGTTGCTGAAATTTGTCCAAACAATCCAATACTATCCAAACTGACCTAATTTATCAAGTCAAAAACTAAAATAGAGTCAAACCACATGAATTAAGATGCAGACAATTTTAGATTATTCCATTTCTAACTAACCAACCCTGATGAAAATGAATCAAACTCAACATAGAGAAACCATCTAGTAGAGATAGGGTACAGTTAAGTTTAATCAAACCTATTCGTCGAACTCCTATGAAACTGAGTCTATCCATACATAAAGAGAAGCAATTACAAATTATCCAAAACGAAGCAAGCGTGGCAAACCAATAAAAAATCAATCAAAAATCAAAACTGGCGGAAGCAAACCAGGCATACCCAAATAAAATAGGAAATCAAATCAACTCCTCTCTAAAATATAAGTAGACCAAGTCGTAGGTAAATAAAACAAATGAGCGTAGATCAATCAAAACAATCCCGTATAGACAATCTAAAAAAACCAAAAAAAGAAACTTGTTTTAATCAATTTAACCCACAACAATAGAGCTTATTATAACTCTAATCACACTATATTTAATTAAACAAACCCATTATAACATATACCACAGGCTGCATAATATCCCAAATCTAAGTGAAAGAAAACCAACATATTTATAGGAGTTGGGAAATCAACTGCGCTCAATCAAAAACTGAAAACTTACCTACTAAAATCAAAACAATGCAAATAAACAACGACCAATCCAAACAAACCCATTCAAACAACGTAAAAAAACGTACAGATATAATTGGCATAAATCACATCAACCAACAAGTACCGATGTAAACGACCTTCTGCTAAACCAACTAATTTAAGCTTCTAAGGTTCATGTTTTGGCATTTCATTGCCAAATATTTTAAAACACAAACAATTTCATAGCCAGAAAAGTTTTCAAAAACATTAACGAATAACACAATAAACTATTAGGACCAAACTACGAACAACGATCACTCTTAGCATCTTACAACAATCCACCCAATAGAGTCTGTTAGAACAGAGCTCTAACAAAAGCCAATCTGGCCAACCAAAATTGGAACCACACAACCATTTCATGTCGACTGAAAACGATCATTCCATAACTGATAAAGCAAAAGTATAGGAATAAATAATCCACTTATTTAAAAAATCCAACCGAAACTATCGACAGCATCCCAGAATGATGCTTTCAATGAAAACCGTTGCTGAAATTTGTCCTAACAATCCAATACTATCCAAACTGACCTAATTTATCAAGTCACAAACTAAAATAGAGTCAAACCACATGAATTAAGATGCAGACAATTTTAGATTATTCCATTTCTAACTAACCAACCCTGATGCAAATGAATCAAACACAACATAGAGAAACCATCTAGTAGAGATAGAGTATAGTTAAGTTTTATCAAACCTATTCGTCGAATTCCTATGAAACTGAGTCTATCCATACATAAAGAGAAGCAATTCCAAATTATCCAAAGCGAACCAAGCGTGGCAAACCATTAAAAAATCAATCAAAAATCAAAACTGGCGGAAGCAAACCAGGCATACCCAAATAAAATAGGAAATCAAATCAACTCCTCTCTAAAATATAAGTAGACCAAGTCGTAGGTATATAAAACAAATGAGCGTAGATCAATCAAAACAATCCCGTATAGACAATCTAAAAAAACCAAAAAAAAAACTTGTTTTAGTCAATTTAACCCACAACAATAGAGTTTATTATAACTCTAATCACACTATATTTAATTAAACAAACACATTATAACATATACCACAGGCTGCATAATATCCCAAATCTAAGTGAAAGAAAACCAACATATTTATAGGAGTTGGGAAATCAACTGCGCTCAATCAAAAACTGAAAACTTACCTACTAAAATCAAAACAATGCAAATAAACAACGACCAATCCAAACAAACCCATTCAAACAACGTAAAAAAACGTACAGATATAATTGGCATAAATCACATCAACCAACAAGTACCGATGTAAACGACCTTCTGCTAAACCAACTAATTTAAGCTTCTAAGGTTCATGTTTTGGCATTTCATTGCCAAATATTTTAAAACACAAACAATTTCATAGCCAGAAAAGTTTTCAAAAACATTAACGAATAACACAATAAACTATTAGGACCAAACTACGAACAACGATCACTCTTAGCATCTTACAACAATCCACCCAATAGAGTCTGTTAGAACAGAGCTCTAACAAAAGCCAATCTGGCCAACAAAAATTGGAACCACACAACCATTTCATGTCGACTGAGAACGATCATTCCATAACTGATAAAGCAAAAGTATAGGAATAAATAATCCACTTTATTTAAAAAATCCAACCGAAACTATCGACAGCATCCCAGAATGATGCTTTCAATGAAAACCGTTGCTGAAATTTGTCCAAACAATCCAATACTATCCAAACTGACCTAATTTATCAAGTCAAAAACTAAAATAGAGTCAAACCACATGAATTAAGATGCAGACAATTTTAGATTATTCCATTTCTAACTAACCAACCCTGATGAAAATGAATCAAACTCAACATAGAGAAACCATCTAGTAGAGATAGAGTACAGTTAAGTTTAATCACACCTATTCGTCCAACTCCTATGAAACTGAGTCTATCCATACATAAAGAGAAGCAATTACAAATTATCCAAAACGAAGCAAGCGTGGCAAACCAATAAAAAATCAATCAAAAATCAAAACTGGCGGAAGCAAACCAGGCATACCCAAATAAAATAGGAAATCAAATCAACTCCTCTCTAAAATATAAGTAGACCAAGTCGTAGGTAAATAAAACAAATGAGCGTAGATCAATCAAAACAATCCCGTATAAACAATCTAAAAAAACCAAAAAAAGAAACTTGTTTTAATCAATTTAACCCACAACAATAGAGCTTATTATAACTCTAATCACACTATATTTAATTAAACAAACCCATTATAACATATACCACAGGCTGCATAATATCCCAAATCTAAGTGAAAGAAAACCAACATATTTATAGGAGTTGGGAAATCAACTGCGCTCAATCAAAAACTGAAAACTTACCTACTAAAATCAAAACAATGCAAATAAACAACGACCAATCCAAACAAACCCATTCAAACAACGTAAAAAAACGTATAGATATAATTGGCATAAATCACATCAACCAACAAGTACCGATGTAAACGACCTTCTGCTAAACCAACTAATTTAAGCTTCTAAGGTTCATGTTTTGGCATTTCATTGCCAAATATTTTAAAACACAAACAATTTCATAGCCAGAAAAGTTTTCAAAAACATTAACGAATAACACAATAAACTATTAGGACCAAATTACGAACAACGATCACTCTTAGCATCTTACAACAATCCACCCAATAGAGTCTGTTACAACAGAGCTCTAACAAAAGCCAATCTGGCCAACAAAAATTGGAACCACACAACCATTTCATGTCTACCAAAAACGATCATTCCATAACTGATAAAGCAAAAGTATAGGAATAAATAATCCACTTTATTTAAAAAATCCAACCGAAACTATCGACAGCATCCCAGAATGATGTTTTCAATGAAAACCGTTGCTGAAATTTGTCCTAACAATCCAATACTCTCCAAACTGACCAAATTTATCAAGTCACAAACTAAAATAAAGTCAAACCACATGAATTAAGATGCAAAAAATTTTAGATTATTCCATTTCTAACTAACCAACCCTGATGCAAATGAATCAAACACAACATAGAGAAACCATCTAGTAGAGATAGAGTATAGTTAAGTTTTATCAAACCTATTCGTCGAACTCCTATGAAACTGAGTCTATCCATACATAAAGAGAAACAATTCCAAATTATCCAAAATGAACCAAGCCGTGGCTAACCAATAAAAAATCAATCAAAAATCAAAACTGGCGGAAACAAATCAGGCATACCCTATAAAATAGGAAATCAAATCAACTCCTCTCTAAAATATAAGTAGACCAAGTCGTAGGTAAATAAAACAAATGAGCGTAGATCAATCAAAACAATCCCGTATAAACAATCTAAAAAAACCAAAAAAAGAAGCTTGTTTTAATCAATTTAACCCACAACAATAGAGTTTATTATAACTCTAATCACACTATATTTAATTAAACAAAAACATTATAGCATATACCACAGGCTGCATAATATCCCAAATCTAAGTGAAAGAAACCAACATATTTATAGGAGTTGGGAAATCAACTGCGCTCAATCAAAAACTGAAAACTTACCTACTAAAATCAAAACAATGCAAATAAACAACGACCAATCCAAACAAACCCATTCAAACAACGTAAAAAAACGTACAGATATAATTGGCATAAATCACATCAACCAACAAGTACCGATGTAAACGACCTTCTGCTAAACCAACTAATTTAAGCTTCTAAGGTTCATGTTTTGGCATTTCATTGCCAAATATTTTAAAACACAAACAATTTTATAGCCAGAAAAGTTTTCAAAAACATTAACGAATAACACAATAAACTATTAGGACCAAACTTTGAACAACGATCACTCTTAGCATATTACAACAATCCACCCAATAGAGTCTGTTAGAACAGAGCTCTAACAAAAGCCAATCTGGCCAACCAAAATTGGAACCACACAACCATTTCATGTTGACTAAAAACGATCATTCCATAACTGATAAAGCAAAAGTATAGGAATAAATAATCCAATTATTTAAAAAATCCAACCGAAACTATCGACAGCATCCCAGAATGATGCTTTCAATGAAAACCGTTGCTGAAATTTGTCCAAACAATCCAATACTATCCAAACTGACCTAATTTATCAAGTCACAAACTAAAGTAGAGTCAAACCACATGAATTAAGATGCAGACAATTTTAGATTATTCCATTTCTAACTAACCAACCCTGATGCAAATGAATCAAACACAACATAGAGAAACCATCTAGTAGAGATAGAGTATAGTTAAGTTTTATCAAACCTATTCGTCGAACTCCTATGAAACTGAGTCTATCCATACATAAAGAGAAGCAATTCCAAATTATCCAAAAGGAACCAAGCGTGGCAAACCAATAAAAAATCAATCAAAAATCAAGACTGGCGGAAGCAAACCAGGCATACCCAAATAAAATAGGAAATCAAATCAACTCCTCTCTAAAATATAAGTAGACCAAGTCGTAGGTAAATAAAACAAATGAGCGTAGATCAATCAAAACAATCCCGTATAAACAATCTACAAAAACCAAAAAAAGAAAATTGTTTTAATCAATTTAACCCACAAGAATAGAGCTTGTTATAACTCTAATCACACTATATTTAATTAAACAAACCCATTATAACATATACCACAGGCTGCATAATATCCCAAATCTAAGTGAAAGAAAACCAACATATTTGTAGGAGTTGGGAAATCAACTGCGCTCTATCAAAAACTGAAAACTTACCTACTAAAATCAAAACAATGCAAATAAACAACGACCAATCCAAACAAACCCATTTAAACAACGTAAAAAAACGTACGGATATAATTGGCATAAATCACATCAACCAACAAGTACCGATGTAAACGACCTTCTGCTAAACCAACTAATTTATGCTTCTAAGGTTCATGTTTTGGCATTTCATTGCCAAATATTTTAAAACACAAACAATTTCATAGCCAGAAAAGTTTTCAAAAACATTAACGAATAACACAATAAACTATTAGGACCAAATTACGAACAACGATCACTCTTAGCATCTTACAACAATCCACCCAATAGAGTCTGTTACAACAGAGCTCTAACAAAAGCCAATCTGGCCAACAAAAATTGGAACCACACAACCATTTCATGTCTACCGAAAACGATCATTCCATAACTGATAAAGCAAAAGTATAGGAATAAATAATCCACTTTATTTAAAAAATCCAACCGAAACTATCGACAGCATCCCAGAATGATGTTTTCAATGAAAACCGTTCTGAAATTTGTCCTAACAATCCAATACTCTCCAAACTGACCAAATTTATCAAGTCACAAACTAAAATAAAGTCAAACCACATGAATTAAGATGCAGACAATTTTAGATTATTCCATTTCTAACTAACCAACCCTGATGCAAATGAATCAAACACAACATAGAGAAACCATCTATTAGAGATAGAGTATAGTTAAGTTTTATCAAACCTATTCGTCGAACTCCTATGAAACTGAGTCTATCCATACATAAAGAGAAACAATTCCAAATTATCCAAAATGAACCAAGCCGTGGCTAACCAATAAAAAATCAATCAAAAATCAAAACTGGCGGAAACAAATCAGGCATACCCTATAAAATAGGAAATCAAATCAACTCCTCTCTAAAATATAAGTAGACCAAGTCGTAGGTAAATAAAACAAATGAGCGTAGATCAATCAAAACAATCCCGTATAAACAATCTAAAAAAACCAAAAAAAGAAGCTTGTTTTAATCAATTTAACCCACAACAATAGAGTTTATTATAACTCTAATCACACTATATTTAATTAAACAAAAACATTATAACATATACCACAGGCTGCATAATATCCCAAATCTAAGTGAAAGAAACCAACATATTTATAGGAGTTGGGAAATCAACTGCGCTCAATCAAAAACTGAAAACTTACCTACTAAAATCAAAACAATGCAAATAAACAACGACCAATCCAAACAAACCCATTCAAACAACGTAAAAAAACGTACAGATATAATTGGCATAAATCACATCAACCAACAAGTACCGATGTAAACGACCTTCTGCTAAACCAACTAATTTATGCTTCTAAGGTTCATGTTTTGGCATTTCATTGCCAAATATTTTAAAACACAAACAATTTCATAGCCAGAAAAGTTTTCAAAAACATTAACGAATAACACAATAAACTATTAGGACCAAACTACGAACAACGATCACTCTTAGCATCTTACAACAATCCACCCAATAGAGTCTGTTAGAACAGAGCTCTAACAAAAGCCAATCTGGCCAACCAAAATTGGAACCACACAACCATTTCATGTTGACTGAAAATGATCATTCCATAACTGATAAAGCAAAAGTATAGGAATAAATAATCCAATTATTTAAAAAATCCAACCGAAACTATCGACAGCATCCCAGAATGATGCTTTCAATGAAAACCGTTGCTGAAATTTGTCCAAACAATCCAATACTATCCAAACTGACCTAATTTATCAAGTCAAAAACTAAAATAGAGTCAAACCACATGAATTAAGATGCAGACAATTTTAGATTATTCCATTTCTAACTAACCAACCCTGATGAAAATGAATCAAACTCAACATAGAGAAACCATCTAGTAGAGATAGAGTACAGTTAAGTTTAATCAAACCTATTCGTCGAACTCCTATGAAACTGAGTCTATCCATACATAAAGAGAAGCAATTACAAATTATCCAAAACGAAGCAAGCGTGGCAAACCAATAAAAAATCAATCAAAAATCAAAACTGGCGGAAGCAAACCAGGCATACCCAAATAAAATAGGAAATCAAATCAACTCCTCTCTAAAATATAAGTAGACCAAGTCGTAGGTAAATAAAACAAATGAGCGTAGATCAATCAAAACAATCCCGTATAAACAATCTAAAAAAACCAAAAAAGGAAAATTGTTTTAATCAATTTAACCCACAAGAATAGAGCTTATTATAACTCTAATCACACTATATTTAATTAAACAAACCCATTATAACATATACCACAGGCTGCATAATATCCCAAATCTAAGTGAAAGAAAACCAACATATTTATAGGAGTTGGGAAATCAACTGCGCTCAATCAAAAACTGAAAACTTACCTAATAAAATCAAAACAATGCAAATAAACAACGACCAATCCAAACAAACCCATTTAAACAACGTAAAAAAACGTACAGATATAATTGGCATAAATCACATCAACCAACAAGTACCGATGTAAACGACCTTCTGCTAAATCAACTAATTTATGCTTCTAAGGTTCATGTTTTGGCATTTCATTGCCAAATATTTTAAAACACAAACAATTTCATAGCCAGAAAAGTTTTCAAAAACATTAACGAATAACACAATAAACTATTAGGACCAAATTACGAACAACGATCACTCTTAGCATCTTACAACAATCCACCCAATAGAGTCTGTTACAACAGAGCTCTAACAAAAGCCAATCTGGCAACAAAAATTGGAACCACACAACCATTTCATGTCGACCAAAAACGATCATTCCATAACTGATAAAGCAAAAGTATAGGAATAAATAATCCACTTTATTTAAAAAATCCAACCGAAACTATCGACAGCATCCCAGAATGATGTTTTCAATGAAAACCGTTCTGAAATTTGTCCTAACAATCCAATACTCTCCAAACTGACCAAATTTATCAAGTCACAAACTAAAATAAAGTCAAACCACATGAATTAAGATGCAGACAATTTTAGATTATTCCATTTCTAACTAACCAACCCTGATGCAAATGAATCAAACACAACATAGAGAAACCATCTATTAGAGATAGAGTATAGTTAAGTTTTATCAAACCTATTCGTCGAACTCCTATGAAACTGAGTCTATCCATACATAAAGAGAAACAATTCCAAATTATCCAAAATGAACCAAGCCGTGGCTAACCAATAAAAAATCAATCAAAAATCAAAACTGGCGGAAACAAATCAGGCATACCCTATAAAATAGGAAATCAAATCAACTCCTCTCTAAAATATAAGTAGACCAAGTCGTAGGTAAATAAAACAAATGAGCGTAGATCAATCAAAACAATCCCGTATAAACAATCTAAAAAAACCAAAAAAAGAAGCTTGTTTTAATCAATTTAACCCACAACAATAGAGTTTATTATAACTCTAATCACACTATATTTAATTAAACAAAAACATTATAACATATACCACAGGCTGCATAATATCCCAAATCTAAGTGAAAGAAACCAACATATTTATAGGAGTTGGGAAATCAACTGCGCTCAATCAAAAACTGAAAACTTACCTACTAAAATCAAAACAATGCAAATAAACAACGACCAATCCAAACAAACCCATTCAAACAACGTAAAAAAACGTACAGATATAATTGGCATAAATCACATCAACCAACAAGTACCGATGTAAACGACCTTCTGCTAAACCAACTAATTTAAGCTTCTAAGGTTCATGTTTTGGCATTTCATTGCCAAATATTTTAAAACACAAACAATTTCATAGCCAGAAAAGTTTTCAAAAACATTAACGAATAACACAATAAACTATTAGGACCAAACTACGAACAACGATCACTCTTAGCATCTTACAACAATCCACCCAATAGAGTCTGTTAGAACAGAGCTCTAACAAAAGCCAATCTGGCCAACCAAAATTGGAACCACACAACCATTTCATGTTGACTGAAAACGATCATTCCATAACTGATAAAGCAAAAGTATAGGAATAAATAATCCACTTATTTAAAAAATCCAACCGAAACTATCGACAGCATCCCAGAATGATGCTTTCAATGAAAACCGTTGCTGAAATTTGTCCAAACAATCCAATACTATCCAAACTGACCTAATTTATCAAGTCACAAACTAAAATAGAGTCAAACCACATGAATTAAGATGCAGACAATTTTAGATTATTCCATTTCTAACTAACCAACCCTGATGCAAATGAATCAAACACAACATAGAGAAACCATTTAGTAGAGATAGAGTACAGTTAAGTTTTATCAAACCTATTCGTCGAACTCCTATGAAACTGAGTCTATCCATACATAAAGAGAAGCAATTACAAATTATCCAAAACGAAGCAAGCGTGGCAAACCAATAAAAAATCAATCAAAAATCAAGACTGGCGGAAGCAAACCAGGCATACCCAAATAAAATAGGAAATCAAATCAACTCCTCTCTAAAATATAAGTAGACCAAGTCGTAGGTAAATAAAACAAATGAGCGTAGATCAATCAAAACAATCCCGTATAAACAATCTACAAAAACCAAAAAAAGAAAATTGTTTTAATCAATTTAACCCACAAGAATAGAGCTTGTTATAACTCTAATCACACTATATTTAATTAAACAAACCCATTATAACATATACCACAGGCTGCATAATATCCCAAATCTAAGTGAAAGAAAACCAACATATTTGTAGGAGTTGGGAAATCAACTGCGCTCTATCAAAAACTGAAAACTTACCATTAAAATCAAAACAATGCAAATAAACAACGACCAATCCAAACAAACCCATTTAAACAACGTAAAAAAACGTACGGATATAATTGGCATAAATCACATCAACCAACAAGTACCGATGTAAACGACCTTCTGCTAAACCAACTAATTTATGCTTCTAAGGTTCATGTTTTGGCATTTCATTGCCAAATATTTTAAAACACAAACAATTTCATAGCCAGAAAAGTTTTCAAAAACATTAACGAATAACACAATAAACTATTAGGACCAAATTACGAACAACGATCACTCTTAGCATCTTACAACAATCCACCCAATAGAGTCTGTTACAACAGAGCTCTAACAAAAGCCAATCTGGCCAACAAAAATTGGAACCACACAACCATTTCATGTCTACCAAAAACGATCATTCCATAACTGATAAAGCAAAAGTATAGGAATAAATAATCCACTTTATTTAAAAAATCCAACCGAAACTATCGACAGCATCCCAGAATGATGTTTTCAATGAAAACCGTTGCTGAAATTTGTCCTAACAATCCAATACTCTCCAAACTGACCAAATTTATCAAGTCACAAACTAAAATAAAGTCAAACCACATGAATTAAGATGCAGACAATTTTAGATTATTCCATTTCTAACTAACCAACCCTGATGCAAATGAATCAAACACAACATAGAGAAACCATCTATTAGAGATAGAGTACAGTTAAGTTTTATCAAACCTATTCGTCGAACTCCTATGAAACTGAGTCTATCCATACATAAAGAGAAACAATTCCAAATTATCCAAAATGAACCAAGCCGTGGCTAACCAATAAAAAATCAATCAAAAATCAAAACTGGCGGAAACAAATCAGGCATACCCTATAAAATAGGAAATCAAATCAACTCCTCTCTAAAATATAAGTAGACCAAGTCGTAGGTAAATAAAACAAATGAGCGTAGATCAATCAAAACAATCCCGTATAAACAATCTAAAAAAACCAAAAAAAGAAGCTTGTTTTAATCAATTTAACCCACAACAATAGAGTTTATTATAACTCTAATCACACTATATTTAATTAAACAAAAACATTATAACATATACCACAGGCTGCATAATATCCCAAATCTAAGTGAAAGAAACCAACATATTTATAGGAGTTGGGAAATTAACTGCGCTCAATCAAAAACTGAAAACTTACCTACTAAAATCAAAACAATGCAAATAAACAACGACCAATCCAAACAAACCCATTCAAACAACGTAAAAAAACGTACAGATATAATTGGCATAAATCACATCAACCAACAAGTACCGATGTAAACGACCTTCTGCTAAACCAACTAATTTAAGCTTCTAAGGTTCATGTTTTGGCATTTCATTGCCAAATATTTTAAAACACAAACAATTTCATAGCCAGAAAAGTTTTCAAAAACATTAACGAATAACACAATAAACTATTAGGACCAAACTATGAACAACGATCACTCTTAGCATCTTACAACAATCCACCCAATAGAGTCTGTTAGAACAGAGCTCTAACAAAAGCCAATCTGGCCAACCAAAATTGGAACCACACAACCATTTCATGTTGACTGAAAACGATCATTCCATAACTGATAAAGCAAAAGTATAGGAATAAATAATCCACTTATTTAAAAAATCCAACCGAAACTATCGACAGCATCCCAGAATGATGCTTTCAATGAAAACCGTTGCTGAAATTTGTCCAAACAATCCAATACTATCCAAACTGACCTAATTTATCAAGTCACAAACTAAAATAGAGTCAAACCACATGAATTAAGATGCAGACAATTTTAGATTATTCCATTTCTAACTAACCAACCCTGATGCAAATGAATCAAACACAACATAGAGAAACCATTTAGTAGAGATAGAGTATAGTTAAGTTTTATCAAACCTATTCGTCGAACTCCTATGAAACTGAGTCTATCCATACATAAAGAGAAGCAATTCCAAATTATCCAAAACGAACCAAGCGTGGCAAACCAATAAAAAATCAATCAAAAATCAAGACTGGCGGAAGCAAACCAGGCATACCCAAATAAAATAGGAAATCAAATCAACTCCTCTCTAAAATATAAGTAGACCAAGTCGTAGGTAAATAAAACAAATGAGCGTAGATCAATCAAAACAATCCCGTATAAACAATCTACAAAAACCAAAAAAAGAAAATTGTTTTAATCAATTTAACCCACAAGAATAGAGTTTATTATAACTCTAATCACACTATATTTAATTAAACAAACCCATTATAACATATACCACAGGCTGCATAATATCCCAAATCTAAGTGAAAGAAAACCAACATATTTGTAGGAGTTGGGAAATCAACTGCGCTCTATCAAAAACTGAAAACTTACCTACTAAAATCAAAACAATGCAAATAAACAATGACCAATCCAAACAAACCCATTTAAACAACGTAAAAAAACGTACAGATATAATTGGCATAAATCACATCAACCAACAAGTACCGATGTAAACGACCTTCTGCTAAACCAACTAATTTATGCTTCTAAGGTTCATGTTTTGGCATTTCATTGCCAAATATTTTAAAACACAAACAATTTCATAGCTAGAAAAGTTTTCAAAAACATTAACGAATAACACAATAAACTATTAGACCAAATTACGAACAACGATCACTCTTAGCATCTTACAACAATCCACCCAATAGAGTCTGTTACAACAGAGCTCTAACAAAAGCCAATCTGGCCAACAAAAATTGGAACCACACAACCATTTCATGTCTACCGAAAACGATCATTCCATAACTGATAAAGCAAAAGTATAGGAATAAATAATCCACTTTATTTAAAATATCCAACCGAAACTATCGACAGCATCCCAGAATGATGTTTTCAATGAAAATCGTTGCTGAAATTTGTCCTAACAATCCAATACTCTCCAAACTGACCAAATTTATCAAGTCACAAACTAAAATAGAGTCAAACCACATGAATTAAGATGCAGACAATTTTAGATTATTCCATTTCTAACTAACCAACGCTGATGCAAATGAATCAAACACAACATAGAGAAACCATCTAGTAGAGATAGAGTATAGTTAAGTTTTATCAAACCTATTCGTCGAACTCCTATGAAACTGAGTCTATCCATACATAAAGAGAAACAATTCCAAATTATCCAAAATGAACCAAGCCGTGGCTAACCAATAAAAAATCAATCAAAAATCAAAACTGGCGGAAGCAAACCAGGCATACCCTATAAAATAGGAAATCAAATCAACTCATCTCTAAAATATAAGTAGACCAAGTCGTAGGTAAATAAAACAAATGAGCGTAGATCAATCAAAACAATCCCGTATAAACAATCTAGAAAAACCAAAAAAAGGA
Organism: Nelumbo lutea; assembly: GCF_056320005.1. Taxonomy (NCBI): domain Eukaryota; kingdom Viridiplantae; phylum Streptophyta; class Magnoliopsida; order Proteales; family Nelumbonaceae; genus Nelumbo; species Nelumbo lutea. The sequence continues at coordinate 70,588,386 of NC_142686.1, forward strand.
ACTTGTTTTAATCAATTTAACCCACAACAATAGAGTTTATTATAACTCTAATCACACTATATTTAATTAAACAAACCCATTATAACATATACCACAGGCTGCATAATATCCCAAATCTAAGTGAAAGAAAACCAACATATTTATAGGAGTTGGGAAATCAACTGCGCTCAATGAAAAACTGAAAACTTACCTACTAAAATCAAAACAATGCAAATAAACAACGACCAATCCAAACAAACCCATTCAAACAACGTAAAATAACGTACAGATATAATTGGCATAAATCACATCAACCAACAAGTACCGATGTAAACGACCTTCTGCTAAACCAACTAATTTAAGCTTCTAAGGTTCATGTTTTGGCATTTCATTGCCAAATATTTTAAAACACAAACAATTTCATAGCCAGAAAAGTTTTCAAAAACATTAACGAATAACACAATAAACTATTAGGACCAAACTACGAACAACGATCACTCTTAGCATCTTACAACAATCCACCCAATAGAGTCTGTTAGAACAGAGCTCTAACAAAAGCCAATCTGGCCAACCAAAATTGGAACCACACAACCATTTCATGTTGACTGAAAACGATCATTCCATAACTGATAAAGCAAAAGTATAGGAATAAATAATCCAATTATTTAAAAAATCCAACCGAAACTATCGACAGCATCCCAGAATGATGCTTTCAATGAAAACCGTTGCTGAAATTTGTCCAAACAATCCAATACTATCCAAACTGACCTAATTTATCAAGTCAAAAACTAAAATAGAGTCAAACCACATGAATTAAGATGCAGACAATTTTAGATTATTCCATTTCTAACTAACCAACCCTGATGAAAATGAATCAAACTCAACATAGAGAAACCATCTAGTAGAGATAGAGTACAGTTAAGTTTAATCAAACCTATTCGTCCAACTCCTATGAAACTGAGTCTATCCATACATAAAGAGAAGCAATTACAAATTATCCAAAACGAAGCAAGCGTGGCAAACCAATAAAAAATCAATCAAAAATCAAAACTGGCGGAAGCAAACCAGGCATACCCAAATAAAATAGGAAATCAAATCAACTCCTCTCTAAAATATAAGTAGACCAAGTCGTAGGTAAATAAAACAAATGAGCGTAGATCAATCAAAACAATCCCGTATAAACAATCTAAAAAAACCAAAAAAGGAAAATTGTTTTAATCAATTTAACCCACAAGAATAGAGCTTATTATAACTCTAATCACACTATATTTAATTAAACAAACCCATTATAACATATACCACAGGCTGCATAATATCCCAAATCTAAGTGAAAGAAAACCAACATATTTATAGGAGTTGGGAAATCAACTGCGCTCAATCAAAAACTGAAAACTTACCTAATAAAATCAAAACAATGCAAATAAAAAACGACCAATCCAAACAAACCCATTTAAACAACGTAAAAAAACGTACAGATATAATTGGCATAAATCACATCAACCAACAAGTACCGATGTAAACGACCTTCTGCTAAACCAACTAATTTAAGCTTCTAAGGTTCATGTTTTGGCATTTCATTGCCAAATATTTTAAAACACAAACAATTTCATAGCCAGAAAAGTTTTCAAAAACATTAACGAATAACACAATAAACTATTAGGACCAAATTACGAACAACGATCACTCTTAGCATCTTACAACAATCCACCCAATAGAGTCTGTTACAACAGAGCTCTAACAAAAGCCAATCTGGCAACAAAAATTGGAACCACACAACCATTTCATGTCGACCGAAAACGATCATTCCATAACTGATAAAGCAAAAGTATAGGAATAAATAATCCACTTTATTTAAAAAATCCAACCGAAACTATCGACAGCATCCCAGAATGATGTTTTCAATGAAAACCGTTGCTGAAATTTGTCCTAACAATCCAATACTCTCCAAACTGACCAAATTTATCAAGTCACAAACTAAAATAGAGTCAAACCACATGAATTAAGATGCAGACAATTTTAGATTATTCCATTTCTAACTAACCAACCCTGATGCAAATGAATCAAACACAACATAGAGAAACCATCTAGTAGAGATAGAGTATAGTTAAGTTTTATCAAACCTATTCGTCGAACTCCTATGAAACTGAGTCTATCCATACATAAAGAGAAACAATTCCAAATTATCCAAAATGAACCAAGCCGTGGCTAACCAATAAAAAATCAATCAAAAATCAAAATTGGCGGAAGCAAACCAGGCATACCCTATAAAATAGGAAATCAAATCAACTCCTTTCTAAAATATAAGTAGACCAAGTCGTAGGTAAATAAAACAAATGAGCGTAGATCAATCAAAACAATCCCGTATAAACAATCTAAAAAAACCAAAAAAAGAAACTTGTTTTAATCAATTTAACCCACAACAATAGAGCTTATTATAACTCTAATCACACTATATTTAATTAAACAAACCCATTATAACATATACCACAGGCTGCATAATATCCCAAATCTAAGTGAAAGAAAACCAACATATTTATAGGAGTTGGGAAATCAACTGCGCTCAATCAAAAACTGAAAACTTACCTACTAAAATCAAAACAATGCAAATAAACAACGACCAATCCAAACAAACCCATTCAAACAACGTAAAAAAACGTACAGATATAATTGGCATAAATCACATCAACGAACAAGTACCGATGTAAACGACCTTCTGCTAAACCAACTAATTTAAGCTTCTAAGGTTCATGTTTTGGCATTTCATTGCCAAATATTTTAAAACACAAACAATTTCATAGCCAGAAAAGTTTTCAAAAACATTAACGAATAACACAATAAACTATTAGGACCAAACTACGAACAACGATCACTCTTAGCATCTTACAACAATCCACCCAATAGAGTCTGTTAGAACAGAGCTCTAATAAAAGCCAATCTGGCCAACCAAATTTGGAACCACACAACCATTTCATGTTGACTGAAAAGGATTATTCCATAACTGATAAAGCAAAAGTATAGGAATAAATAATCCAATTATTTAAAAAATCCAACCGAAACTATCGACAGCATCCCAGAATGATGCTTTCAATGAAAACCGTTGCTGAAATTTGTCCATACAATCCAATACTATCCAAACTGACCTAATTTATCAAGTCACAAACTAAAATAGAGTCAAACCACATGAATTAAGATGCAGACAATTTTAGATTATTCCATTTCTAACTAACCAACCCTGATGAAAATGAATCAAACTCAACATAGAGAAACCATCTAGTAGAGATAGAGTACAGTTAAGTTTAATCAAACCTATTCGTCGAACTCCTATGAAACTGAGTCTATCCATACATAAAGAGAAGCAATTACAAATTATCCAAAACGAAGCAAACCGTGGCAAACCAATAAAAAATCAATCAAAAATCAAAACTGGCGGAAGCAAACCTGGCATACCCAAATAAAATAGGAAATCAAATCAACTCCTCTCTAAAATATAAGTAGACCAAGTCGTAGGTAAATAAAACAAATGAGCGTAGATCAATCAAAACAATCCCGTATAAACAATCTAAAAAAACCAAAAAAAGAAAATTGTTTTAATCAATTTAACCCACAAGAATAGAGCTTATTATAAATCTAATCACACTATATTTAATTAAACAAACCCATTATAACATATACCACAGGCTGCATAATATCCCAAATCTAAGTGAAAGAAAACCAACATATTTGTAGGAGTTGGGAAATCAACTGCGCTCTATCAAAAACTGAAAACTTACCTAATAAAATCAAAACAATGCAAATAAACAATGACCAATCCAAACAAACCCATTTAAACAACGTAAAAAAACGTACAGATATAATTGGCATAAATCACATCAACCAACAAGTACCGATGTAAACGACCTTCTGCTAAACCAACTAATTTATGCTTCTAAGGTTCATGTTTTGGCATTTCATTGCCAAATATTTTAAAACACAAACAATTTCATAGCTAGAAAAGTTTTCAAAAACATTAACGAATAACACAATAAACTATTAGACCAAATTACGAACAACGATCACTCTTAGCATCTTACAACAATCCACCCAATAGAGTCTGTTACAACAGAGCTCTAACAAAAGCCAATCTGGCCAACAAAAATTGGAACCACACAACCATTTCATGTCGACCGAAAACGATCATTCCATAACTGATAAAGCAAAAGTATAGGAATAAATAATCCACTTTATTTAAAATATCCAACCGAAACTATCGACAGCATCCCAGAATGATGTTTTCAATGAAAATCGTTGCTGAAATTTGTCCTAACAATCCAATACTCTCCAAACTGACCAAATTTATCAAGTCACAAACTAAAATAGAGTCAAACCACATGAATTAAGATGCAGACAATTTTAGATTATTCCATTTCTAACTAACCAACCCTGATGCAAATGAATTAAACACAACATAGAGAAACCATCTAGTAGAGATAGAGTATAGTTAAGTTTTATCAAACCTATTCGTCGAACTCCTATGAAACTGAGTCTATCCATACATAAAGAGAAACAATTCCAAATTATCCAAAATGAACCAAGCCGTGGCTAACCAATAAAAAATCAATCAAAAATCAAAACTGGCGGAAGCAAACCAGGCATACCCTATAAAATAGGAAATCAAATCAACTCATCTCTAAAATATAAGTAGACCAAGTCGTAGGTAAATAAAACAAATGAGCGTAGATCAATCAAAACAATCCCGTATAAACAATCTAGAAAAACCAAAAAAAGGAACTTGTTTTAATCAATTTAACCCACAACAATAGAGTTTATTATAACTCTAATCACACTATATTTAATTAAACAAACCCATTATAACATATACCACAGGCTGCATAATATCCCAAATCTAAGTGAAAGAAAACCAACATATTTATAGGAGTTGGGAAATCAACTGCGCTCAATCAAAAACTGAAAACTTACCTACTAAAATCAAAACAATGCAAATAAACAACGACCAATCCAAACAAACCCATTCAAACAACGTAAAATAACGTACAGATATAATTGGCATAAATCACATCAACCAACAAGTACCGATGTAAACGACCTTCTGCTAAACCAACTAATTTAAGCTTCTAAGGTTCATGTTTTGGCATTTCATTGCCAAATATTTTAAAACACAAACAATTTCATAGCCAGAAAAGTTTTCAAAAACATTAACGAATAACACAATAAACTATTAGGACCAAACTACGAACAACGATCACTCTTAGCATCTTACAACAATCCACCCAATAGAGTCTGTTAGAACAGAGCTCTAACAAAAGCCAATCTGGCCAACCAAAATTGGAACCACACAACCATTTCATGTTGACTGAAAATGATTATTCCATAACTGATAAAGCAAAAGTATAGGAATAAATAATCCAATTATTTAAAAAATCCAACCGAAACTATCGACAGCATCCCAGAATGATGCTTTCAATGAAAACCGTTGCTGAAATTTGTCCAAACAATCCAATACTATCCAAACTGACCTAATTTATCAAGTCACAAACTAAAATAGAGTCAAACCACATGAATTAAGATGCAGACAATTTTAGATTATTCCATTTCTAACTAACCAACCCTGATGAAAATGAATCAAACTCAACATTGAGAAACCATCTAGTAGAGATAGAGTACAGTTAAGTTTAATCAAACCTATTCGTCGAACTCCTATGAAACTGAGTCTATCCATACATAAAGAGAAGCAATTACAAATTATCCAAAACGAAGCAAGCCGTGGCAAACCAATAAAAAATCAATCAAAAATCAAAACTGGCGGAAGCAAACCAGGCATACCCAAATAAAATAGGAAATCAAATCAACTCCTCTCTAAAATATAAGTAGACCAAGTCGTAGGTAAATAAAACAATTGAGCGTAGATCAATCAAAACAATCCCGTATAAACAATCTAAAAAAACCAAAAAAGGAAAATTGTTTTAATCAATTTAACCCACAAGAATAGAGCTTATTATAACTCTAATCACACTATATTTAATTAAACAAACCCATTATAACATATACCACAGGCTGCATAATATCCCAAATCTAAGTGAAAGAAAACCAACATATTTATAGGAGTTGGGAAATCAACTGCGCTCAATCAAAAACTGAAAACTTACCTAATAAAATCAAAACAATGCAAATAAACAACGACCAATCCAAACAAACCCATTTAAACAACGTAAAAAAACGTACAGATATAATTGGCATAAATCACATCAACCAACAAGTACCGATGTAAACGACCTTCTGCTAAACCAACTAATTTAAGCTTCTAAGGTTCATGTTTTGGCATTTCATTGCCAAATATTTTAAAACACAAACAATTTCATAGCCAGAAAAGTTTTCAAAAACATTAACGAATAACACAATAAACTATTAGGACCAAATTACGAACAACGATCACTCTTAGCATCTTACAACAATCCACCCAATAGAGTCTGTTACAACAGAGCTCTAACAAAAGCCAATCTGGCAACAAAAATTGGAACCACACAACCATTTCATGTCGACCGAAAACGATCATTCCATAACTGATAAAGCAAAAGTATAGGAATAAATAATCCACTTTATTTAAAAAATCCAACCGAAACTATCGACAGCATCCCAGAATGATGTTTTCAATGAAAACCGTTGCTGAAATTTGTCCTAACAATCCAATACTCTCCAAACTGACCAAATTTATCAAGTCACAAACTAAAATAGAGTCAAACCACATGAATTAAGATGCAGACAATTTTAGATTATTCCATTTCTAACTAACCAACCCTGATGCAAATGAATCAAACACAACATAGAGAAACCATCTAGTAGAGATAGAGTATAGTTAAGTTTTATCAAACCTATTCGTCGAACTCCTATGAAACTGAGTCTATCCATACATAAAGAGAAGCAATTCCAAATTATCCAAAATGAACCAAGCCGTGGCTAACCAATAAAAAATCAATCAAAAATCAAAACTGGCGGAAGCAAACCAGGCATACCCTATAAAATAGGAAATCAAATCAACTCCTCTCTAAAATATAAGTAGACCAAGTCGTAGGTAAATAAAACAAATGAGCGTAGATCAATCAAAACAATCCCGTATAAACAATCTAAAAAAACCAAAAAAAGAAACTTGTTTTAATCAATTTAACCCACAACAATAGAGCTTATTATAACTCTAATCACACTATATTTAATTAAACAAACCCATTATAACATATACCACAGGCTGCATAATATCCCAAATCTAAGTGAAAGAAAACCAACATATTTATAGGAGTTGGGAAATCAACTGCGCTCAATCAAAAACTGAAAACTTACCTACTAAAATCAAAACAATGCAAATAAACAACGACCAATCCAAACAAACCCATTCAAACAACGTTAAAAAACGTACAGATGTAATTGGCATAAATCACATCAACGAACAAGTACCGATGTAAACGACCTTCTGCTAAACCAACTAATTTAAGCTTCTAAGGTTCATGTTTTGGCATTTCATTGCCAAATATTTTAAAACACAAACAATTTCATAGCCAGAAAAGTTTTCAAAAACATTAACGAATAACACAATAAACTATTAGGACCAAACTACGAACAACGATCACTCTTAGCATCTTACAACAATCCACCCAATAGAGTCTGTTAGAACAGAGCTCTAACAAAAGCCAATCTGGCCAACCAAATTTGGAACCACACAACCATTTCATGTTGACTGAAAAGGATCATTCCATAACTGATAAAGCAAAAGTATAGGAATAAATAATCCAATTATTTAAAAAATCCAACCGAAACTATCGACAGCATCCCAGAATGATGCTTTCAATGAAAACCGTTGCTGAAATTTGTCCAAACAATCCAATACTATCCAAACTGACCTAATTTATCAAGTCACAAACTAAAATAGAGTCAAACCACATGAATTAAGATGCAGACAGTTTTAGATTATTCCATTTCTAACTAACCAACCCTGATGAAAATGAATCAAACTCAACATAGAGAAACCATCTAGTAGAGATAGAGTACAGTTAAGTTTAATCAAACCTATTCGTCCAACTCCTATGAAACTGAGTCTATCCATACATAAAGAGAAGCAATTACAAATTATCCAAAACGAAGCAAACCGTGGCAAACCAATAAAAAATCAATCAAAAATCAAAACTGGCGGAAGCAAACTTGGCATACCCAAATAAAATAGGAAATCAAATCAACTCCTCTCTAAAATATAAGTAGACCAAGTCGTAGGTAATTAAAACAAATGAGCGTAGATCAATCAAAACAATCCCGTATAAACAATCTAAAAAAACCAAAAAAAGAAAATTGTTTTAATCAATTTAACCCACAAGAATAGAGCTTATTATAACTCTAATCACACTATATTTAATTAAACAAACCCATTATAACATATACCACAGGCTGCATAATATCCCAAATCTAAGTGAAAGAAAACCAACATATTTGTAGGAGTTGGGAAATCAACTGCGCTCAATCAAAAACTGGAAACTTACCTAATAAAATCAAATCAATGCAAATAAACAACGACCAATCCAAACAAACCCATTTAAACAACGTTAAAAAACGTACAGATATAATTGGCATAAATCACATCAACCAACAAGTACCGATGTAAACGACCTTCTGCTAAACCAACTAATTTAAGCTTCTAAGGTTCATGTTTTGGCATTTCATTGCCAAATATTTTAAAACACAAACAATTTGATAGCCAGAAAAGTTTTCAAAAACATTAACGAATAACACAATAAACTATTAGGACCAAACTACGAACAACGATCACTCTTAGCATCTTACAACAATCCACCCAATAGAGTCTGTTACAACAGAGCTCTAACAAAAGCCAATCTGGCCAACAAAAATTGGAACCACACAACCATTTCATGTCGACCGAAAACGATCATTCCATAACTGATAAAGCAAAAGTATAGGAATAAATAATCCACTTTATTTAAAAAATCCAACCGAAACTATCGACAGCATCCCAGAATGATGTTTTCAATGAAAACCGTTGCTGAAATTTGTCCTAACAATCCAATACTCTCCAAACTGACCAAATTTATCAAGTGACAAACTAAAATAGAGTCAAACCACATGAATTAAGATGCAGACAATTTTAGATTATTCCATTTCTAACTAACCAACCCTGATGCAAATGAATCAAACACAACATAGAGAAACCATCGAGTAGAGATAGAGTATAGTTAAGTTTTATCAAACCTATTCGTCGAACTCCTATGAAACTGAGTCTATCCATACATAAAGAGAAGCAATTCCAAATTATCCAAAACGAACCAAGCGTGGCAAACCAATAAAAAATCAATCAAAAATCAAAACTGGAGGAAGCAAACCAGGCATACCCAAATAAAATAGGAAATCAAATCAACTCCTCTCTAAAATATAAGTAGACCAAGTCGTAGGTAAATAAAACAAATGAGCGTAGATCAATCGAAACAATCCCGTATAAACAATCTAAAAAAACCAAAAAAAGAAACTTGTTTTAATCAATTTAACCCACAACAATAGAGTTTATTATAACTCTAATCACACTATATTTAATTAAACAAACCCATTATAACATATACCACAGGCTGCATAATATCCCAAATCTAAGTGAAAGAAAACCAACATATTTATAGGAGTTGGGAAATCAACTGCGCTCAATCAAAAACTGAAAACTTACCTACTAAAATCAAAACAATGCAAATAAACAACGACCAATCCAAACAAACCCATTCAAACAACGTAAAAAAACGTACAGATATATTTGGCATAAATCACATCAACCAACAAGTACCGATGTAAACGACCTTCTGCTAAACCAACTAATTTAAGCTTCTAAGGTTCATGTTTTGGCATTTCATTGCCAAATATTTTAAAACACAAACAATTTCATAGCCAGAAAAGTTTTCAAAAACATTAACGAATAACACAATAAACTATTAGGACCAAATTACGAACAACGATCACTCTTAGCATCTTACAACAATCCACCCAATAGAGTCTGTTAGAACAGAGCTCTAACAAAAGCCAATCTGGCCAACCAAAATTGGAACCACACAACCATTTCATGTCGACTGAAAACGATCATTCCATAACTGATAAAGCAAAAGTGTAGGAATAAATAATCCACTTTATTTAAAAAATCCAACCGAAACTATCGACAGCATACCAGAATGATGCTTTCAATGAAAACCGTTGCTGAAATTTGTCCAAACAATCCAATACTATCCAAACTGACCAAATTTATCAAGTCACAAACTAAAATAGAGTCAAACCACAGGAATTAAGATGCAGACAATTTTAGATTATTCCATTTCTAACTAACCAACCCTGATGCAAATGAATCAAACTCAACATAGAGAAACCATCTAGTAGAGATAGAGTACAGTTAAGTTTTATCAAACCTATTCGTCGAACTCCTATGAAACTGAGTCTATCCATACATAAAGAGAAGCAATTACAAATTATCCAAAACGAAGCAAGCCGTGGCAAACCAATAAAAAATCAATCAAAAATCAAAACTGGCGGAAGCAAACCAGGCATACCCAAATAAAATAGGAAATCAAATCAACTCCTCTCTAAAATATAAGTAGACCAAGTCGTAGGTAATAAAACAAATGAGCGTAGATCAATCAAAACAATCCCGTATAAACAATCTAAAAAAACCAAAAAAAGAAACTTGTTTTAATCAATTTAACCCACAACAATAGAGCTTATTATAACTCTAATCACACTATATTTAGTTAAACAAACGCATTATAACATATACCACAGGCTGCATAATATCCCAAATCTAAGTGAAAGAAAACCAACATATTTGTAGGAGTTGGGAAATCAACTGCGCTCAATCAAAAACTGAAAACTTACCTACTAAAATCAAAACAATGCAAATAAACAACGACCAATCCAAACAAACCCATTCAAACAACGTAAAAAAACGTACAGATATAGTTGGCATAAATCACATCAACCAACAAGTACCGATGTAAACGACCTTCTGCTAAACCAACTAATTTAAGCTTCTAAGGTTCATGTTTTGGCATTTCATTGCCAAATATTTTAAAACACAAACAATTTCATAGCCAGAAAAGTTTTCAAAAACATTAACGAATAACACAATAAACTATTAGGACCAAACTACGAACAACGATCACTCTTAGCATCTTACAACAATCCACCCAATAGAGTCTGTTACAACAGAGCTCTAACAAAAGCCAATCTGGCCAACAAAAATTGGAACCACACAACCATTTCATGTCGACTGAAAACGATCATTCCATAACTGATAAAGCAAAAGTATAGGAATAAATAATCCACTTTATTTAAAAAATCCAACCGAAACTATCGACAGCATCCCAGAATGATGCTTTCAATGAAAACCGTTGCTGAAATTTGTCCAAACAATCCAATACTATCCAAACTGACCTAATTTATCAAGTCAAAAACTAAAATAGAGTCAAACCACATGAATTAAGATGCAGACAATTTTAGATTATTCCATTTCTAACTAACCAACCCTGATGAAAATGAATCAAACTCAACATAGAGAAACCATCTAGTAGAGATAGAGTACAGTTAAGTTTAATCAAACCTATTCGTCCAACTCCTATGAAACTGAGTCTATCCATACATAAAGAGAAACAATTCCAAATTATCCAAAACGAACCAAGCGTGGCAAACCAATAAAAAATCAATCAAAAATCAAAACTGGCGGAAGCAAACCAGGCATACCCAAATAAAATAGGAAATCAAATCAACTCCTCTCTAAAATATAAGTAGACCAAGTCGTAGGTAAATAAAACAAATGAGCGTAGATCAATCAAAACAATCCCGTATAAACAATCTAAAAAAACCAAAAAAAGAAAATTGTTTTAATCAATTTAACCCACAAGAATAGAGCTTATTATAACTCTAATCACACTATATTTAATTAAACAAACCCATTATAACATATACCACAGGCTGCATAATATCCCAAATCTAAGTGAAAGAAAACCAACATATTTGTAGGAGTTGGGAAATCAACTGCGCTCTATCAAAAACTGAAAACTTACCTAATAAAATGAAAACAATGCAAATAAACAACGACCAATCCAAACAAACCCATTTAAACAACGTAAAAAAACGTACAGATATAATTGGCATAAATCACATCAACCAACAAGTACCGATGTAAACGACCTTCTGCTAAACCAACTAATTTATGCTTCTAAGGTTCATGTTTTGGCATTTCATTGCCAAATATTTTAAAACACAAACAATTTCATAGCCAGAAAAGTTTTCAAAAACATTAACGAATAACACAATAAACTATTAGGACCAAATTACGAACAACGATCACTCTTAGCATCTTACAACAATCCACCCAATAGAGTCTGTTACAACAGAGCTCTAACAAAAGCCAATCTGGCCAACAAAAATTGGAACCACACAACCATTTCATGTCGACCGAAAACGATCATTCCATAACTGATAAAGCAAAAGTATAGGAATAAATAATCCACTTTATTTAAAAAATCCAACCGAAACTATCGACAGCATCCCAGAATGATGTTTTCAATGAAAACCGTTGCTGAAATTTGTCCTAACAATCCAATACTCTCCAAACTGACCAAATTTATCAAGTCAAAAACTAAAATAGAGTCAAACCACAGGAATTAAGATGCAGACAATTTTAGATTATTCCATTTCTAACTAACCAACCCTGATGAAAATGAATCAAACTCAACATAGAGAAACCATCTAGTAGAGATAGAGTACAGTTAAGTTTAATCAACCTATTCGTCCAACTCCTATGAAACTGAGTCTATCCATACATAAAGAGAAACAATTACAAATTATCCAAAACGAAACAAGCCGTGGCAAACCAATAAAAAATCAATCAAAAATCAAAACTGGCGGAAGCAAACCAGGCATACCCAAATAAAATAGGAAATCAAATCAACTCCTCTCTAAAATATAAGTAGACCAAGTCGTAGGTAAATAAAACAAATGAGCGTAGATCAATCAGAACAATCTAAAAAAACCAAAAAAAGAAACTTGTTTTAATCAATTTAACCCACAACAATAGAGTTTATTATAACTCTAATCACACTATATTTAATTAAACAAACGCATTATAACATATACCACAGGCTGCATAATATCCCAAATCTAAGTGAAAGAAAACCAACATATTTATAGGAGTTGGGAAATCAACTGCGCTCAATCAAAAACTGAAAACTTACCTACTAAAATCAAAACAATGCAAATAAACAACGACCAATCCAAACAAACCCATTCAAACAACGTTAAAAAACGTACAGATATAATTGGCATAAATCACATCAACGAACAAGTACCGATGTAAACGACCTTCTGCTAAACCAACTAATTTAAGCTTCTAAGGTTCATGTTTTGGCATTTCATTGCCAAATATTTTAAAACACAAACAATTTCATAGCCAGAAAAGTTTTCAAAAACATTAACGAATAACACAATAAACTATTAGGACCAAACTACGAACAACGATCACTCTTAGCATCTTACAACAATCCACCCAATAGAGTCTGTTACAACAGAGCTCTAACAAAAGCCAATCTGGCCAACAAAAATTGGAACCACACAACCATTTCATGTCGACCGAAAACGATCATTCCATAACTGATAAAGCAAAAGTATAGGAATAAATAATCCACTTTATTTAAAAAGTCCAACCGAAACTATCGACAGCATCCCAGAATGATGTTTTCAATGAAAACCGTTGCTGAAATTTGTCCTAACAATCCAATACTCTCCAAACTGACCAAATTTATCAAGTCACAAACTAAAATAGAGTCAAACCACATGAATTAAGATGCAGACAATTTTAGATTATTCCATTTCTAACTAACCAACCCTGATGAAAATGAATCAAACTCAACATAGAGAAACCATCTAGTAGAGATAGAGTACAGTTAAGTTTAATCAAACCTATTCGTCGAACTCCTATGAAACTGAGTCTATCCATACATAAAGAGAAGCAATTACAAATTATCCAAAACGAAGCAAACGTGGCAAACCAATAAAAAATCAATCAAAAATCAAAACTGGCGGAAGCAAACTAGGCATACCCAAATAAAATAGGAAATCAAATCAACTCCTCTCTAAAATATAAGTAGACCAAGTCGTAGGTAAATAAAACAAATGAGCGTAGATCAATCAAAACAATCCCGTATAAACAATCTAAAAAAACCAAAAAAAGAAAATTGTTTTAATCAATTTAACCCACAAGAATAGAGCTTATTATAACTCTAATCACACTATATTTAATTAAACAAACCCATTATAACATATACCACAGGCTGCATAATATCCCAAATCTAAGTGAAAGAAAACCAACATATTTGTAGGAGTTGGGAAATCAACTGCGCTCAATCAAAAACTGAAAACTTACCTACTAAAATCAAAACAATGCAAATAAACAACGACCAATCCAAACAAACCCATTTAAACAACGTTAAAAAACGTACAGATATAATTGGCATAAATCACATCAACCAACAAGTACCGATGTAAACGACCTTCTGCTAAACCAACTAATTTAAGCTTCTAAGGTTCATGTTTTGGCATTTCATTGCCAAATATTTTAAAACACAAACAATTTCATAGCCAGAAAAGTTTTCAAAAACATTAACGAATAACACAATAAACTATTAGGACCAAACTACGAACAACGATCACTCTTAGCATCTTACAACAATCCACCCAATAGAGTCTGTTACAACAGAGCTCTAACAAAAGCCAATCTGGCCAACAAAAATTGGAACCACACAACCATTTCATGTCGACCGAAAACGATCATTCCATAACTGATAAAGCAAAAGTATAGGAATAAATAATCCACTTTATTTAAAAAATCCAACCGAAACTATCGACAGCATCCCAGAATGATGTTTTCAATGAAAACCGTTGCTGAAATTTGTCCTAACAATCCAATACTCTCCAAACTGACCAAATTTATCAAGTCACAAACTAAAATAGAGTCAAACCACATGAATTAAGATGCAGACAATTTTAGATTATTCCATTTCTAACTAACCAACCCTGATGCAAATGAATCAAACACAACATAGAGAAACCATCGAGTAGAGATAGAGTATAGTTAAGTTTTATCAAACCTATTCGTCGAACTCCTATGAAACTGAGTCTATCCATACATAAAGAGAAGCAATTCCAAATTATCCAAAACGAACCAAGACGGCAAACCAATAAAAAATCAATCAAAAATCAAAACTGGCGGAAGCAAACCAGGCATACCCAAATAAAATAGGAAATCAAATCAACTCCTCTCTAAAATATAAGTAGACCAAGTCGTAGGTAAATAAAACAAATGAGCGTAGATCAATCAAAACAATCCCGTATAAACAATCTAAAAAAACCAAAAAAAGAAACTTGTTTTAATCAATTTAACCCACAACAATAGAGCTTATTATAACTCTAATCACACTATATTTAATTAAACAAACCCATTATAACATATACCACAGGCTGCATAATATCCCAAATCTAAGTGAAAGAAAACCAACATATTTGTAGGAGTTGGGAAATCAACTGCGCTCTATCAAAAACTGAAAATTACCTAATAAAATCAAAACAATGCAAATAAACAACGACCAATCCAAACAAACCCATTCAAACAACGTAAAAAAACGTACAGATATATTTGGCATAAATCACATCAACCAACAAGTACCGATGTAAACGACCTTCTGCTAAACCAACTAATTTAAGCTTCTAAGGTTCATGTTTTGGCATTTCATTGCCAAATATTTTAAAACACAAACAATTTCATAGCCAGAAAAGTTTTCAAAAACATTAACGAATAACACAATAAACTATTGGGACCAAACTACGAACAACGATCACTCTTAGCATCTTACAACAATCCACCCAATAGAGTCTGTTAGAACAGAGCTCTAACAAAAGCCAATCTGGCCAACCAAAATTGGAACCACACAACCATTTCATGTCGACTGAAAACGATCATTCCATAACTGATAAAGCAAAAGTGTAGGAATAAATAATCCACTTTATTTAAAAAATCCAACCGAAACTATCGACAGCATACCAGAATGATGCTTTCAATGAAAACCGTTGCTGAAATTTGTCCAAACAATCCAATACTATCCAAACTGACCTAATTTATCAAGTCACAAACTAAAATAGAGTCAAACCACAGGAATTAAGATGCAGACAATTTTAGATTATTCCATTTCTAACTAACCAACCCTGATGAAAATGAATCAAACTCAACATAGAGAAACCATCTAGTAGAGATAGAGTACAGTTAAGTTTTATCAAACCTATTCGTCCAACTCCTATGAAACTGAGTCTATCCATACATAAAGAGAAGCAATTACAAATTATCCAAAACGAAGCAAGCCGTGGCAAACCAATAAAAAATCAATCAAAAATCAAAACTGGCGGAAGCAAACCAGGCATACCCAAATAAAATAGGAAATCAAATCAACTCCTCTCTAAAATATAAGTAGACCAAGTCGTAGGTAAATAAAACAAATGAGCGTAGATCAATCGAAACAATCCCGTATAAACAATCTAAAAAAACCAAAAAAAGAAACTTGTTTTAATCAATTTAACCCACAACAATAGAGTTTATTATAACTCTAATCACATTATATTTAATTAAACAAACGCATTATAACATATACCACAGGCTGCATAATATCCCAAATCTAAGTGAAAGAAAACCAACATATTTATAGGAGTTGGGAAATCAACTGCGCTCAATCAAAAACTGAAAACTTACCTACTAAAATCAAAACAATGCAAATAAACAACGACCAATCCAAACAAACCCATTCAAACAACGTAAAAAAACGTACAGATATAATTGGCATAAATCACATCAACCAACAAGTACCGATGTAATCGACCTTCTGCTAAACCAACTAATTTAAGCTTCTAAGGTTCATGTTTTGGCATTTCATTGCCAAATATTTTAAAACACAAACAATTTCATAGCCAGAAAAGTTTTCAAAAACATTAACGAATAACACAATAAACTATTAGGACCAAACTACGAACAACGATCACTCTTAGCATCTTACAACAATCCACCCAATAGAGTCTGTTACAACAGAGCTCTAACAAAAGCCAATCTGGCCAACAAAAATTGGAACCACACAACCATTTCATGTCGACTGAAAACGATCATTCCATAACTGATAAAGCAAAAGTATAGGAATAAATAATCCACTTTATTTAAAAAATCCAACCGAAACTATCGACAGCATCCCAGAATGATGCTTTCAATGAAAACCGTTGCTGAAATTTGTCCAAACAATCCAATACTATCCAAACTGACCTAATTTATCAAGTCAAAAACTAAAATAGAGTCAAACCACATGAATTATGATGCAGACAATTTTAGATTATTCCATTTCTAACTAACCAACCCTGATGAAAATGAATCAAACTCAACATAGAGAAACCATCTAGTAGAGATAGAGTACAGTTAAGTTTAATCAAACCTATTCGTCGAACTCCTATGAAACTGAGTCTATCCATACATAAAGAGAAACAATTCCAAATTATCCAAAACGAACCAAGCGTGGCAAACCAATAAAAAATCAATCAAAAATCAAAACTGGCGGAAGCAAACTAGGCATACCAAAATAAAATAGGAAATCAAATCAACTCCTCTCTAAAATATAAGTAGACCAAGTCGTAGGTAAATAAAACAAATGAGCGTAGATCAATCAAAACAATCCCGTATAAACAATCTAAAAAAACCAAAAAAAGAAAATTGTTTTAATCAATTTAACCCACAAGAATAGAGCTTATTGTAACTCTAATCACACTATATTTAATTAAACAAACCCATTATAACATATACCACAGGCTGCATAATATCCCAAATCTAAGTGAAAGAAAACCAACATATTTGTAGGAGTTGGGAAATCAACTGCGCTCAATCAAAAACTGAAAACTTACCTAATAAAATCAAAACAATGCAAATAAACAACGACCAATCCAAACAAACCCATTCAAACAACGTAAAAAAACGTACAGATATAATTGGCATAAATCACATCAACCAACAAGTACCGATGTAAACGACCTTCTGCTAAACCAACTAATTTAAGCTTCTAAGGTTCATGTTTTGGCATTTCATTGCCAAATATTTTAAAACACAAACAATTTCGTAGCCAGAAAAGTTTTCAAAAACATTAACGAATAACACAATAAACTATTAGGACCAAACTACGAACAACGATCACTCTTAGCATCTTACAACAATCAACCCAATAGAGTCTGTTACAACAGAGCTCTAACAAAAGCCAATCTGGCCAACAAAAATTGGAACCACACAACCATTTCATGTCGACTGAAAACGATCATTCCATAACTGATAAAGCAAAAGTATAGGAATAAATAATCCACTTTATTTAAAAAATCCAACCGAAACTATCGACAGCATCCCAGAATGATGCTTTCAATGAAAACCGTTGCTGAAATTTGTCCAAACAATCCAATTCTATCCAAACTGACCTAATTTATCAAGTCAAAAACTAAAATAGAGTCAAACCACATGAATTAAGATGCAGACAATTTTAGATTATTCCATTTCTAACTAACCAACCCTGATGAAAATGAATCAAACTCAACATAGAGAAACCATCTAGTAGAGATAGAGTACAGTTAAGTTTAATCAAACCTATTCGTCGAACTCCTATGAAACTGAGTCTATCCATACATAAAGAGAAGCAATTACAAATTATCCAAAACGAAGCAAGCGTGGCAAACCAATAAAAAATCAATCAAAAATCAAAACTGGCGGAAGCAAACCAGGCATAACCAAATAAAATAGGAAATCAAATCAACTCCTCTCTAAAATATAAGTAGACCAAGTCGTAGGTAAATAAAACAAATGAGCGTAGATTAATCAAAACAATCTAAAAAAACCAAAAAAAGAAACTTGTTTTAATCAATTTAACCCACAACAATAGAGTTTATTATAACTCTAATCACATTATATTTAATTAAACAAACGCATTATAACATATACCACAGGCTGCATAATATCCCAAATCTAAGTGAAAGAAAACCAACATATTTGTAGGAGTTGGGAAATCAACTGCGCTCAATCAAAAACTGAAAACTTACCTACTAAAATCAAAACAATGCAGATAAACAACGACCAATCCAAACAAACCCATTCAAACAACGTAAAAAAACGTACAGATATAATTGGCATAAATCACATCAACCAACAAGTACCGATGTAAACGACCTTCTGCTAAACCAACTAATTTAAGCTTCTAAGGTTCATGTTTTGGCATTTCATTGCCAAATATTTTAAAACACAAACAATTTCATAGCCAGAAAAGTTTTCAAAAACATTAACGAATAACACAATAAACTATTAGGACCAAACTACGAACAACGATCACTCTTAGCATCTTACAACAATCCACCCAATAGAGTCTGTTACAACAGAGCTCTAACAAAAGCCAATCTGGCCAACAAAAATTGGAACCACACAACCATTTCATGTCGACCGAAAACGATCATTCCATAACTGATAAAGCAAAAGTATAGGAATAAATAATCCACTTTATTTAAAAAATCCAACCGAAACTATCGACAGCATCCCAGAATGATGTTTTCAATGAAAACCGTTGCTGAAATTTGTCCTAACAATCCAATACTCTCCAAACTGACCAAATTTATCAAGTCACAAACTAAAATAGAGTCAAACCACAGGAATTAAGATGCAGACAATTTTAGATTATTCCATTTCTAACTAACCAACCCTGATGCAAATGAATCAAACACAACATAGAGAAACCATCTAGTAGAGATAGAGTATAGTTAAGTTTTATCAAACCTATTCGTCGAACTCCTATGAAACTGAGTCTATCCATACATAAAGAGAAGCAATTCCAAATTATCCAAAACGAACCAAGAGTGGCAAACCAATAAAAAATCAATCAAAAATCAAAACTGGCGGAAGCAAACCAGGCATACCCAAATAAAATAGGAAATCAAATCAACTCCTCTGTAAAATATAAGTAGACCAAGTCGTAGGTAAATAAAACAAATGAGCGTAGATCAATCAAAACAATCCCGTATAAACAATCTAAAAAAACCAAAAAAAGAAACTTGTTTTAATCAATTTAACCCACAACAATAGAGCTTATTATAACTCTAATCACACTATATTTAATTAAACAAACCCATTATAACATATACCACAGGCTGCATAATATCCCAAATCTAAGTGAAAGAAAACCAACATATTTATAGGAGTTGGGAAATCAACTGCGCTCAATCAAAAACTGAAAACTTACCTAATAAAATCAAAACAATGCAAATAAACAACGACCAATCCAAACAAACCCATTTAAACAACGTTAAAAAACGTACAGATATAATTGGCATAAATCACATCAACCAACAAGTACCGATGTAAACGACCTTCTGCTAAACCAACTAATTTAAGCTTCTAAGGTTCATGTTTTGGCATTTCATTGCCAAATATTTTAAAACACAAACAATTTCATAGCCAGAAAAGTTTTCAAAAACATTAACGAATAACACAATAAACTATTAGGACCAAACTACGAACAACGATCACTCTTAGCATCTTACAACAATCCACCCAATAGAGTCTGTTACAACAGAGCTCTAACAAAAGCCAATCTGGCCAACCAAAATTGGAACCACACAACCATTTCATGTCGACTGAAAACGATCATTCCATAACTGATAAAGCAAAAGTATAGGAATAAATAATCCACTTTATTTAAAAAATCCAACCGAAACTATCGACAGCATCCCAGAATGATGTTTTCAATGAAAACCGTTGCTGAAATTTGTCCTAACAATCCAATACTCTCCAAACTGACCAAATTTATCAAGTCACAAACTAAAATAGAGTCAAACCACAGGAATTAAGATGCAGACAATTTTAGATTATTCCATTTCTAACTAACCAACCCTGATGCAAATGAATCAAACACAACATAGAGAAACCATCTAGTAGAGATAGAGTATAGTTAAGTTTTATCAAACCTATTCGTCGAACTCCTATGAAACTGAGTCTATTCAGACATAAAGAGAAACAATTCCAAATTATCCAAAACGAACCAAGCGTGGCAAACCAATAAAAAATCAATCAAAAATCAAAACTGGCGGAAGCAAACTAGGCATACCCAAATAAAATAGGAAATCAAATCAACTCCTCTCTAAAATATAAGTAGACCAAGTCGTAGGTAAATAAAACAAATGAGCGTAGATCAATCAAAACAATCCCGTATAAACAATCTAAAAAAACCAAAAAAAGAAAATTGTTTTAATCAATTTAACCCAAAAGAATAGAGCTTATTATAACTCTAATCACACTATATTTAATTAAACAAACCCATTATAACATATACCACAGGCTGCATAATATCCCAAATCTAAGTGAAAGAAAACCAACATATTTATAGGAGTTGGGAAATCAACTGCGCTCAATCAAAAACTGAAAACTTACCTAATAAAATCAAAACAATGCAAATAAACAACGACCAATCCAAACAAACCCATTCATACAACGTTAAAAAACGTACAGATATAATTGGCATAAATCACATCAACCAACAAGTACCGATGTAAACGACCTTCTGCTAAACCAACTAATTTAAGCTTCTAAGGTTCATGTTTTGGCATTTCATTGCCAAATATTTTAAAACACAAACAATTTCATAGCCAGAAAAGTTTTCAAAAACATTAACGAATAACACAATAAACTATTAGGACCAAACTACGAACAACGATCACTCTTAGCATCTTACAACAATCCACCCAATAGAGTCTGTTACAACAGAGCTCTAACAAAAGCCAATCTGGCCAACAAAAATTGGAACCACACAACCATTTCATGTCGACCGAAAACGATCATTCCATAACTGATAAAGCAAAAGTATAGGAATAAATAATCCATTTATTTAAAAAATCCAACCGAAACTATCGACAGCATCCCAGAATGATGCTTTCAATGAAAACCGTTGCGGAAATTTGTCCAAACAATCGAATACTATCCAAACTGACCTAATTTATCAAGTCACAAACTAAAATAGAGTCAAACCACATGAATTAAGATGCAGACAATTTTAGATTATTCCATTTCTAACTAACCAACCCTGATGCAAATGAATCAAACACAACATAGAGAAACCATCTAGTAGAGAT